>NC_139806.1:8615154-8660368 GCF_963457635.1 Microchirus variegatus | reverse complement strand
AAAAACGCTCTGGACTGGGTGGTCTTCTCCACCTCTCCTGTTTTCTCCTCCACCACTCAGCTTGTTTCTTCCCTCATGTTGGCTGCCCCACAACATTCCTGCCAACACATTTCACGTGTTTCCTCTTTCGGCACTGAATTACACAGCAATGAATGCATGAATATCAAACAGGAATCACCTCCTCGCTGTTTCCGTTTCTAGATATTATGACGTCAGAGTGAAGTTGGACCTTTGGCTTTATATTATTTTGGTACCGTTTGATAATGATGGACTTTGCTCTGTCTGCTGTGATCCCTACTGTACAGACTTGAGTGACTCCAACAATTTTATAGGCTTCTTTTCGCAACAAGCATTGGGCAAAAGGAGCGATGGTGGGCCTAAAAAAAAATGTATAGAGCTGAATTATCCCAATAGTTAAAAACGAGTCTTTAAAGTAACTCTAAACTTTAAAAACAGAGGCACACATGCGCAGTACACAGGTATGCTGGTTTATTTGTAGCGCTGCTCTTTTTGCTAAAAAAAAAACAGGACCCGTTTTCAGTTCGACTGTAGGCGCGCTAACAGCGCTAACGCAGTTAATGGAGCTAACTGGTAAAACTGTGCCTGGACTCCTGTGGCCCAGCAAGTAATCTTACTACACTCTAAACTGTTGGACCTGTCCAGGATGTTACCGTACCCCCTGCCTTTTTGCCCGATGTCAGCTGAAAATTGGCACCAGCAACCCCCATCAGTAGAAGATGGATGCATGTGTCAATATAAAGGTCCACTGGAAGGACTTGACCACTCTGCACCTGTGTTAATAATAGCCGGTATTTCAAACGAGGCAGAAATAGGTCCAGTAGGTAAGTAGCACTGAATTGGGATCACGTAAAAAGACTTTAGTGCATTATGTAATAAATCTAAAGCAATTGGCCATAAAATCCTCCTAATATGTCACAGAGACTCAGGAATAATGTTCATATAACAAACTGAACTCACCAACAGCAACCGTACAGCCAAAATATTTGCATTAAAAAAATATTTTGCAGACTGCAAATCATCTTTTGGCATGTGGCGCCACCTACCACCGTCTATCAATCATTGCAGTCAGTAGAGTCTCAGCTGATGAGCAACCACGGGTTGCAAGTTACGTCAGAAATCGGAACCTAAAAGACCTCGGTATTTTGAATTTGAATGTAGTAACCGTTTTTGGTCACATTCTTAAATATGGTGGCTTTAAATAGTAATCAAAACTCACTGTGGCATGTTTGCAGCAAAAGTTATTTTTTCCATTATACAAAAAAAATGAAAAGTGAACAAGTGGAAGCCAGAAACGGAGAAAGCTTACAAAACTTTCAGAATAAAAGTGATGGGTTGTGAGGTGCGTAAACAAGTCTCTGTTTGTTGAAAGTTGTGTTTTTCTGTTCAGTGCGGTCAGTAAGTGTGTGTGGGCGTGTGCGCCCATCACGTCGCCATCCAGCTGCCTTGCTCATTAAAGCGGTAAGGGGTTTGGATTGACGTTAACTAGACTCCCAGGCATTTACTTTGATCAAGCTGGCTCTCCTGTTTTTTATAGCTGTCTCCAGGCTACGAGTTTTATGTCCTGTATATTAGAACGGTGACGGCAGCAAGTGGGTGTGCACACGCCGAGTACACATAGGTAACCGGGGCGGATGGAAAACAATGGTCTTCATTCAACAGCGATTTCTCATTGTTTCTCTGAAGACTGCTGTTCTTCATCTATCAATATCATGACACAATGATTCAAAACCTGTAATCAGAGTTATTTAATGTATTGTGCTGGGAGGTCCAGATTCAGGAGGATCCAGATTCACCCACTGGGGAGCATGAATTTCATTAATGATGATCACATCTGTCCCCGATCATACCCTCGTCTTTAAATCTGGTCACTTAAGTAAGCCACGAGTGCTAATTCTATTGTTATTTAAAAGTATGAATGGAGCGAATGGTAAGGGCATCCACAGTCAATGAAACATGCAGGTGAGTTGGAAAGAAGACGCTTTGAGGGGAAAACTGGAAATGAGGAAGTGCAGTGAACGGCGGCGAAGCGAGAGGAGGCCAATGAGGAGTCTGTTTGTCCTCCTCCAGCAGGAACAGCGCTCTCCTCCATGCTCCATTTACCACATTAGCACCAGCTAATTACACTCTACTGAAAGCATTAAACTAGCTAATAACCAACCACTGTGTTAAGATTGTGTGTGTGTGTGTGTGTGTGTGTGTGTGTGTGTGTGTGTGTGTGTGTGTGTGTGTGTGTGTGTGTGTGTGTGTGTGTGTGTGTGTGGACCCGAGGCACCGTGAAGAACTCATTGGAGTTGACCACTTTATTCCAACCATTTAACAGGCCTTTTGGGGGACCATTCCATCGTAGCCTCGCTTACTGAGAACTGGAAGTATTTGCATTGTCAAGATTGTGTGTGTGTGTGTGTGTGTGTGTGTGTGTGAGAGAGAGAGAGAGTTTTCGCAGATCATTTGAGGAACATTACATTTAACTCTCTCTTCCCATGGGGCATGAACACAGCTCACCGACTATGAAATGAGGCTGCAATAATTGTGTGTACACGTACCAAAGTCCTGAGCCAGCATTCTTCACAATGGACATGCCAGCACTGGATGGAGGTGAGTGGCATCGTGTAGGAGTCCTAAATAGGAATGAAGGAAGCAGAGAGAAAGACAGAAAAGAGAATTAATTGTACCAAGTTCACAGGAAAATACGCGAGACGTAACAAACGACAGAACACGACACATTCCCTGACCAACCAACGCCAATCAAACACTAACCATCAAACGGCACAGCCAGCAGCCACAGAACCACTGAGCAAGGCAGCATGGGTGACAAAGAACCGGCAAACCTGCAGGTCACACACACACACACACACACACACACACACAAAGGCACGATATCGGGCAGGCAACAAGCAGAGGCGGAGGGGAGCAGGCAGAGGAGAAGATGAGGGAGGAAGCCATGAGTGAACCCATTTTGATGGGCGCTCTTTTCTTTTCCTCTTGAAAAGAACGGAAGGATGGAGGGGAAGAGAGGGAGGGAGGAGGGGGAGTGGGGGAGGGAGTGCCTTACCCTCCGTAGAGGCTGTGGGAGGAGCCTCTTTGTGCCGCTGCCGTAGCCACCAATCACAAGGCCCCTGTACAGACAGTACAGGCCGAGGGGGAGGGACTTAGGCTGCCTCTCTCCGACCTCACTGGCCAGTGGCCGGGGCCGTGGCCACGCCCCTAGGCTCTTGATCTCCACGCCTGTCTGGAAAGCAGGCTTCCTCTGCGGGAAGGGAGGAGGTGGGGGGTGGGAGAGGAGAGGGGGCGAAAGGTGGCAGCTAATCGTAGAGCCGGGTTCGTACTGGCCACACGTGCACACTCACACACACTCACTCACACACACACTACAGTGTAGGGCAACTCGGACAAAACCACTTGCACAGACGTAAGAGCGCGTGCCAAGGACCGCCAGACAGCTTTAGTATGAGGCGTCACGTGACTCCACCATCACTGCGTACCTGCTGTGACCAATACTACTTTGGAAAGTTGACCACATAATACACACGTATAGTTCAACTGGAGTTTTATATTCTAGCTATAAATGCGTACGTCAGGAAATGTACCAGTAGGTGGGGAAAATATTAAATGTGCCACCACAGGTGCTGATGTTTTAAAAGATCACCACATAAACAAAGATCAGCTTTTCTGAACAGATGTGGAGTGGAGAGGAATTCAATAATAATAATAATAATAATAATTCACAACATCATTTTCTTTAACAGCCATAACAGATGTTTCTGTCAGTTGTTTTCTTACCACAATTAATGGTTTTGTTTTTAACTTTAATTTTCTTAATCTATGATGCGTCGTTATTTATTATAGACTTGATGAAATTCCTTTTTAATAATAAATGCATACAATTTTGGTGCAGAGCTGAATAACCACATTGGATGATCTCTCTTGGTTTGTTAAGAAAATCAAAACAAACGTGATGGATTTCGGATTCAGAACCATCAGAAAAGTGCACTATGGGCATGTGCTCTATGAGTTATTAGTATTTTTAATCCTGTGTTTCCCCATAACTCATTGTGAACCACTTCCACACTTTGCATTTTCATTTTAATGCACTTTTGTTGTGTGAATAACATTGCAGAAACACTTTTGGGAATCTTAACCAGACAAAGATGAGCGTCGCTTCTATAAATGACCAGTAGGTGGGGGTAGATATCCACTGACAGAACGCAGCTCAGCAATGGGCTTGTTTCAGAGGAAGAAATGATGACAGACAACTTGGCAACAATGGCACAGAGTGCACTTGTTTCCCCACTTACATACAACTACGAGAGCATGGGTGAGATATGGTCCATAACTACGTGTTAAAGACTCCACAGCTATGTTAATGTGTAATAACTCAGTGACTCATAGCTGTGCTCGAGTGTTTAAGTTTGCAGACGGAACCTCCAGCTTCTCTCGCTCACTCTCCAGGTGTCAGCGACTTGCTAATAAGAGCAATCGGATGACTTTATGATCAGATGCACGGTGACGGGGACGGAGACAGATTAGATGCACGACGTCCTGCGCGTTTTCACCGCAACGTCTGCGCGTGTGCGGGGGTAGACGAGGGACAGTGACAGATGAGCAGAGAGGAGCCTCGTGTCCACGAGGAAGTGAGTGATCGATCGCTGTGCCTTGCCCTCCGTGTCACCTCGGGCGCCCAGCGACCTTTAGGAAGCGCAAGCGTCGGTAATTACCCGCTTCCCTCAGACACACACACACATATACACTGATATGGGTATATGACACAAAGTGGGGAATGCAAACACTGATGGGGGGGAGGGGGGTGTATGTGTCGGGTAAAGTCACATCTCAAGCATCTGATGAACACCAATACTGATGACGTCCCTTATTCGGCCCTGATATCGTCAAGAAACGACACATGGGTTAGGTCATTGATCAGAGAATCAATCAATAACCAATAACTGCTGGGAGGCACAAGAGCATTTCATTTTACAATGCAGTGCTACTGGCCAACATAAAATGATTCCAGCTGCTGTCGGAAGCCTTAAATGTCATTAAACAAATGTAATTAATTGATGTCCTTTCTGTCCCCCATTTTTACTTTCACCCCAACCGGTCGAGGCAGATGGCTGCACATCTTTGAGTTTGGTTCTGTCAGAGATTGTTAAAATTTAGTTTTTTTTGTCTCCACTGATGCCTAGTACTTGCTCATTGTGTGAATTGTTGAGTTTCTTTCATCTGAGATGATGTATGTTATGATTTGGTGCTATACAAATAAAACTGAACTGAATTGATTTCTCCAGTGTCCTTCCATCGTCCAAAAACATGCATATTATGCAAATTGGACACTCTAAATTGACTGTGAGTCAGAGTAGATGGTTGTTTGTCTCTATGTGGCCCTCTGCAGGATGTACCCTGCCTTTTGTCCTATGTCAGCTGGGATTGGCACCAGCGTCCCCCCCTCATGTGGAGGATAAAGCAATGTAGAAGATGAGCGAGTGATATTTAGTGGGACTAAAGGAATGTCTTAACGTAGTTCAACATTCACTCACATGAAGTTTCGATCAAGTGGTAAAGTGAAATAAATCAACAGTCAACTGTCTCTTCTGTTCCAGCAGACAATCTCCTCTCAAAGCCATGCAAGAGCAGAAGCCACCACAACACAACAGGAACACACCGGCACCAGCACCCAAACAGTCAGCAGGGAAACTACAGAAATTACATGCTCACTTTATCCAGCACACAACATAATACACAAACCAACCGAGATTTGGTCAGAGTAGGGAACAAAAAAAAAACCAAGTTCCTTTTAACTTGACGAAACAGTATAAGATAAACAGTGCTGGCGAAGCACCACCTTCCAACCATTCACCACACCACACCACGATAATGTGATGCTTTCTGACGACAAGCACGTCGCCTCCACTCCACTAGTGACGTATATGAAAGGTTATGCTCACCATGCAGATGAGACACTTGTATCGGTCTCCTCTCTGTATTTGCTTCTCCAGCTCTCTGATTCGAGCCTTCAGAGCCTCCATGGTGGTGGCTGTGGACTCCTCCTCTGTTACCCTGGAGCAGAAATCGAGGACAAAGACAAAGAAGAAGATGTGTTTAGGTGGTACATTCGACAGCAATACGTTTGTTTCCAACCGATTTATGGTTGTGGAAGGACGGTAAGCAACAAGAGACATTCTTCGGTCCGACCTGTGGTTCTTTGTTTGACCACCGGGCTGCGGCAGGTAATATAAATAAAAATAAAACCCAGAGAACCTGCTGTGGTGCAAACAGATTGAACAAAAACAAGACAGTGACGCAAAATGTTTCTACTAAGATGTATTACAGAGCTGTTATTCGGGTGTAGTTGGGTTACATGTAGGCAAGGGAGGCTAAGTAACTAATATTACGGTACTGTGATATTGCAATTACAGCTCTGAAATGTCACATCCTTGGGGCCATGATGCCGCACACAACCTGAGTGATTAGTGGTTTTTAATACTTTGACTTTTTAATACCACGGTATACCCAGTTATCGGCCCATGCCTGGTTTTATATTTGCATCGTATCTGGTGATGTACTTTTCTTTAAGTATCGGTTCATTTAAGCACCAGCACTGTTTTAGAAAAAACACGAAACCCTACGTCTGATTGTGGCCCTTTCTGCCATGGAAACCTGCTCTGGCATCTTTAAAGCCTCCTATCCTTTCTTTGACTCTCAGTGTCCAATATACAATATAGTATGACATCCTCCTGTTTAACAACAGCTGTATCCCCAAAGGCCCCATTCCAGCCCAGATTTACAACTTCAGCTCCCTCCCTTATTCATTTCCACCACCCTTTCCTTTCAGACTCCGCCCTGCTTTTCTGCTCCTCATTCTTACACGAATCGGACTTCAACTTAAACGCCCCATCATCTTTTTTGACATCCGACGATATCGCTTCATCCCTCACATCCATCCGTGTTATATTTTCCTATCTAACCTTCTGTCCATCTGTCTCTCAGGATTTATTTCCCTGCCTGTGTTTATGTTCGCTGCCTTCATCGCTCTCTCTCCTCCAACTCCTCCCTTCACTCCGTCCACACGGTCCTTTCCTTTCTTTCCACATCCAAGCAGCGTCTGATTAATGTGCAGCACGATCACAGAAAATGTGCATTTAACGCTGTCCAATAGCATATGAAGCAGCCATAAGTAAATCAATACGGCGACGCACACACCGTTAGCGCTGATGATGGCGATGATTTGGCGCGGGGGAGACGAGGCCGCACAAGCCAGCTGGTGTTTATTATATCTATCCGCTCATTCTCTAGAAAGATACAATAGCAGTGTGTGTGTGTGTGTGTGTGTGTGTTAAAAAGCATGTGAGTGTTTATGGTGATGTGGTCATTTTGCAGCCTGATAGCTGGCTGATCTATGGTATTGATCTGGATGAGGAAGGACAAGCACAGAACGGGAAGGGAGGACGAGCGCAAAAGGGAATTATAAGTGGCTCTGTGTGTGTGTGTGTGTGTGTGCTTGTATTCGGTACCTCTCTGGCACAAACACTGACCTTGTCAGGACCAGGAGAACTCAGAGAGAACCAAAACCTGGTCCCTAACGAGACTTGAAGTGAAGATTGTAACTGTGGTCAGATTAAGGTTAGGGCTAGGTATTAACTAGTAATAGTTAATGTTAGGGATTATGCTTTGTTTAGGTTGTGCATGAATGGGAAGATGATGTCAATGCAGAGTCCTTAAAAGGACAGACACACAAACCTGAGTAGGTGTGTGTGTGTGTGTGTGTGTGTGTGTGTGACAGAGGCGGCTCAAACAGCAGAGGCTACAGGGGAAAAGGGAAACATCGACTTTCTCAGTTTCCTTCCGGGAGACATGTTTTACTTCTACAGCTTTACATCTCATTTCCTTGACTTTTGTCATCAAATGCCCTCATCGTTTACACTTTACTGAAGAAATTAAATATCTCCAGCACCTTAGTATTAAGCTGATCTGTGCAAACGGCAAATAACCCAAATGACTGCGGAGAGTTTTGTTCCTTTCTGGTTTGAAACTTGTTTGGGAACAACAAAAACTCTTTGGCGACCTGGGATAAAACTGTTTAGGTTCTTCTCCACTACTCTGAAATGATCATTCCTTCATTCTGAATCAAGTACAACTTTAAATTGTACCATCGTTTTTCCACACAATGTTTCTGCAGGTCTACTCTAGGCTCCGTGTATGATAGAGCTGATTATTAAATTAATCGCCAACTATTTTGATAATCGATAATCGGTTTGAAGCTTTTTTCATTATTAAAACAAGATTTCTGATTGTTTTAGCTTCTTAAATGTGAATATTTTCTTGGTTTCTTTGCTCCACATAAAGAAATCATTGAAACTGAATCATTTTGGTTTTTGAACAAAACAAGACTTTCGAGAACATCATCATTTCCAGCTTTTATGGACCAAATGATTAATCGATTAATCGAGAAAATAATCGACAGATTAATCGATTACGAAAATAATCGTTAGTTGCAGCTCTAGTGTATGAAATGGCGTCCTTTTAGCCACCACATGAGGCAGTAGGTGACCTTCGCGGGCTCCTCCCGGTTACCCCTTCACCCATCGTGGGTCTATAAAATCAGAGTTTGTGCTCTGGGCTTGGCTCGCCTCTCTATACCCTATAAACTGCTTTACCCTCTCCTCTCACAAGTCCCGAGCTTGTAAAAAGCCATTTAGCCTTGATTAGCCTGCTAGCTTATAAAGCAGCAGTGGACTCTGGCCTGGACCGGTCTGGATGATGGGGGTTGTCCCTCAAACAAAGATGTCTCTTACTTTTAATAGCTCTAATAAAGCTTTCTGTCTCTGACAACACTCAGCCAACGGTTTCTGATTCCTTGTCCGAAGCAATTTTCAGGGAGAATATGTTATTCTCTTAAATAAGTCATCTCCAAATACTGTTTTCTGTGTCTCTATGAAGAAATGACACATTTAAATCATATTTTAGAAGTTATCTATGTTTCCAATTAGACACATTTACCTTTAACAGGGAGGGAGATGGGAAGTAGCAAAGATTTAATGGAAGTATAAGAAGCAGAGGATGATTTCGCGGGACAACGGAGAGAAAACACAACCCTCTGTGGGACTGAACGTGTCACACAGAGATAAACAGCCTCTCAGCCGGCAAGAACCACGAGTAAAAATCCTTGAGTTTAAGGCCATTAATACTATTTCTGCTACGTGTTAGTCACTGATTTAGGCTGGCTCAGGGGGGTTTCAACATTTGCTGTGTCGGAGCTAAAAACAGGAGATTTCATCTCACTGTGGGACCGGGGCTGAGAAAACATCGTGACGAACACTTCAATTAAAATTGTGAGATATTGTGTCACACTCAGTGGGTTTGTATGAATGAGGGTACATTCATGGAAACGTCTGGAATGTAGAAACAACAAAAAATATATACAGAAGCTTAATTACGACTTCTCTACTCACGCTGCTGTAACATGAAATAAGATTGTAAATAATAACCTGCAAAACTGTGTTTTTATAAGAGTTTGTGACTCCAACTTAGTTACTGCCCCACAGGGCTTTATGAATGCTGTGTAGTAGGGACAGGACAACATATCCATACAGCAAAATATATTGTTGTGACTCGTGAGACGGGATTATTGATACTCTGGTGCCAAATATCGATATTTGAATTTCAAGAATACAGTGCCCTCAACAGATTTTCACTTCCATCACTACATTTACTTACCTTTTAGGTATATTCATGCACGGTAATGTGATATATTGATTATTGTAAAATCATGCACGGTGTATAACCCCATATAGTGTACATGTTTTGGGGTTAAAGGAAAGTGACACTGCAACACATTTTGATCCTAAGTCACGTCTGTGGCGAAAAGGAAGCACAAAAAGCCAGACAGAGATAGATAGATTCTATTTAGCCTTCTGTCCTCAACATGTGTGGGGCTATTTCTCATTTCATTAGTGCATGTGTGTGTGTGTGTGTGTGTGTGTGTGTGTGTGTGTAGATGAAGATCTCTACCATCCATCTCAATCAGCCATGTGTCTTAATCTACTGTCTCCCTACATTTGGGCCTCGCTCAGCTTCCAAATCAACACAGAAACAAAATGAAAAAAAATAATAAAATAAAATAAAATTACACTGCAATTACATTTTAAGAACACGTTTTGCCACCTTAATCCAGCAGACATTTTATCTACCAGGTGTGAAAGATACATTTCTCACATGTGTGTGCTGTGAAAACAGCAGCAGTAAATCTCTTTAGGGCATCGTTCTCTGCAGCACCCCTGTTAACCGAGGCCTTAACTACACTGACACACCATGATAAAACATTTAAGTCACTATTGATTTCCCTTGCCTCAGCCCAATGTGTGTATGTAGGTCTCAGATGGCAAAAGGGAAGAGGTGGGGGTGGGAGTGGGAGTGGGGGGGTAGGTGTCTTGTAAGTGTCTCAGAAAAATTGAGACAGAGGAGTGCAAGGAAAGAGAAATGGGAAAGAGAAAGAAGGGAGGATGAGAGAGAAAGATGTGGCTTAGAGCCGGAATAATACAGAGGAGGAAAGAGGGAAAGGCAGAGACTGGTCAGTGTGTGTGTGTGTGTGTTGGGGGTGGGGGTGGGGGGGGGTAGGAATCTAGCTTCATCACTTCCAAATTGAGGACAGATTCAATTATTTGCAGAAACCACATGGAAATCTCTCTGCATTGTTCCAGCTGGAGCACCAAATTTGGCAGCAATCGCATTGGCAGCATTGGAAGGGCCATTTATCTTAGAGGGGATACAGCGTCTCGGGCGCTGTACGTGTATATGTGTGTGTGTGTGTGTGTGTGTGTGTGTGTGTGTGTGTGTGTGTGTGTGTGAGAGCGAGCTCATTTATCTTGCAGGGGAATGAGCAGGGGAACGAGGACACCCCGGGAGGCGACCAGATCATTACCCATCTGGGATCAGAGACAGAGAGATTTCACTAACACTGCCCTGTTCGCTCTCTCACCCACACACACACTCTCACGCACACACACACACACACACACATTGTATCACTGTAACGAAAGGAGACAAATCTCATTTTCATTTGGGGACGGGGGGCCACCGAAGCTCTACAAATGCAGGCATTTATAGCAGGCAGAGAAGAGTAAGGCAGGGAATTGTTGCAGCCATCCAGCTGACTGCTTGTTCCAATGCAATCATTCTGCATCTAGCACTTTTTTTTTTTTTTTTTTAAATGATACTTAGATTAAGGCATGTTGTGCTCCAGGTGGCCACTAAGTCCTCAGCTAAAACATCATGCTGGAGCATCCACAGCTACAGGGGATCTCCGACATAAGGTCTGATTGATTGTGTAAAGGGGAAATTAATATTTATGATGCGCCTCATGGAGGATTTTAGCGGCGGGATTTACAAGCGATTTGATTGGAATCTAAAGAGATTTGGCTTATTGCCAGGAATTATTCCCATTTCCGTCATTAGTCTGATGTAATGTATGTTCGGTGGCAGGATTTTATATCAAAAAAACGTCTTCAACTCGAGTAAGTGGCTTACCGGCACTGACATTTAATCACAATCAGATTTAAGATGTCATCTACCAACGACATGATGAAGCAGACTCGGCTTTTCAAAGCTGCCGTCGCAGAATTTCAACCCCGACTGGAATTAAATTGCGGAGGAAACATTGAATCATTCCTGAGTTTTGCCTTTTGGACTGAAGAAATCATGTCAGAGTAAAGGGAAAGAGGGCCATCACTCTTATGGTCCCTCCCTTGGTTTGCAAGTCTTTGTCAGTCTTTACACTAAGTATGCCCTCCACCATCACTCCTGAAGATATAAAAGCAGCAGGAGGAAAAAAAAAAATAGATGGTTGTTAATCGGGCTGTTGCCCAACTGTAAAAAAAAAAAGGAATACCATAAGAACCAATAAGAAGCCTGTCACAAATACACTTGACGGGACATGACCTCACTTCTGATTCAGACTGGTGTGTGTAATAATATGTCATTTTATTACAGCAGAGGAAATCCGTCAAACCACAAAAGCCCTAATTGTTAAGTTTCATCCCCAAGTCACTAAATCCTAACATTTCTGGGATGGAGGCTCTCTGTACTGAGCGCCTCCTTCCAGATGAGCACAGACAAACATTTTATACACGACAGAAGACGATCTCGAACATCTCTACAATGCTCATCCGATATTCAGGTGTAATGTTCCATTTGCTGTCTGACTTTGTGGCACTAAAACTGC
The DNA here is from genome assembly GCF_963457635.1 of Microchirus variegatus. Lineage (NCBI taxonomy): Eukaryota > Metazoa > Chordata > Actinopteri > Pleuronectiformes > Soleidae > Microchirus > Microchirus variegatus. The sequence goes on along the minus strand of NC_139806.1, from coordinate 8,648,133 downwards.
TGGCACTATGCCTCGTCTGAATAACTGCATGTGAAAAGCACAAATACTGATGAAGTTTGGGGACACCTGTACATTTTTTTGTGTTTTCAATTAAAACTCATACTTTTATTCATCAAAAGAGTTGCAAAATGAATAGAAAATATAACTTTGCTTTGGTCAAAGAACCAGCAAAACTGTTTTCAGCTGCGCTAACAAGGGTTTTCTAATCATCAAATAGCCTTCTAACGCGATTAGCAAACACAATGTACCATTATTAAAGAACACTATTAAAAACCAGACGTTTGCAGCTAGAATAGTCGTTTACCACATTAACAATGTATAGAGTGTTTTTCTGATTCATTTAATGTTATATTCAATGAAAAAAAAAGTGATTTTCCTTCAAAAAAAAGGACATTTTTAAGTGACCTCAAACTCCAATGCTGACAGACCTGTCAATCACTCGTGTGTGTGTATTTTTTTTTGATAACTTACTTTTCAATCTCACTGTTTTTACAGGTGCGCGGGGCACAGGAGGAAGAGGAGGAGGATGAAGGAGTGCTGGGGTCCGCCTTGCTGCTCTCTCCGTTGCTTGTTGAAGGCATTTCTGTGAAGACAGAGGCAACATAGTTAGTGGCAACACACACACACACACACATATATATATATATATATATATACAAATTGTCTTGTCAATGTTTTAAAGATTAAATCTTATATTCCAGTGAAGGTCCATGTTTAAATGAATGTAGATGAACACACACACACACACACCATGCACATATATTAAACAAAAGGTCAAACCATTCAGTTGAATATGTTCCAGGAATACTAATAACTATAATGCACACTCTTAAATCCCACCGTAACGAGCTGGGTTTTCATTCAGTACAGAGAGGAAAACAAAGTTAATACATCATACGGATCGTTTGTCTTCACTTACCATCACTGGCCCATTTAGAGAACTCGGGCGTTATTCTGTTAGAAGGCATCCCACCACTGCAGAGACACAAACACTGGGATGAGCAAGACTTTGAAGACTGCCAATGTGAATATGTCCCACTTCAAAAATGTACACTACTGTCCAAAAGTTTGGGGTCATGTCATGTCCTTATTTTTGAAGGAAAGGCACTCTTTCAATGAATAATAACATGAAATGAATCAGAAATACACTCTATACATTGTTGTGGTAAACGACTAATCTAGCTGCAAACGTCTGGTTTTTAATGGAATAGGGTGACCCAAAACTTTTGAACGGTAGTGTATAATGACAATCATTTTGGACTCAAGCATAAGACAATAATCAGTCATCTGAACAGTAATAAAGCAAAGCCCTCGTACTTGAGCACAGCTCCCCGTAGCGCCTCCCTCTCTCTGGCCTCTCCCTGGTCCTCTCCAGCTCCAGAGCAGGGGATGATGTCGGCCTCGGTGTACTGGGCTTTGCCGTACTCCAAGGTGTCGTCTCCGTCCACGTCGAGGTCGACATCGCTGTCCACCATGTTTTCCTTCATATTGCACGTGGCGAAACCTGTTCCTGTGAAGACAAGACCACTTTCAGAATGACCTCAAACTCGGGACGATACCACTTTTGTGTCGGAGACCGTTATCACAAACTCGAGTATCTCCCAGTCATTTTAGACCATTTATGAATGTATGAGGCTGTTAACACATTTGTTATTTCAAAGACATCATTCTCCAACTACGTAACAAATAATATTCTCCCAAAAAGAAGAAATAAAGAGCCAAAACATGACTCATGATTTTTATTTCCATTTTTACAGTCTGTGCATAGTGAAGCATGTGACATATAGGATTTTCTGACTTTTCCAGAACACAGGATTGCAAAGTTTTACTCAACAGGTGCCAAACTGACCTTTCACACCTCACAGTAAAAACAGCATACAACAGAGAATGTGCCCTTTATTTGGCACACTTTGCGTCGCCAGTGAAAATGTATTTAACAACAACAAAATGTCCACTTTGTGGCTGTGTACAAGATCTGGAATTAAGATCGGTTTACTCTCAGACGACCCTGAGCGAGGCGAGGAGAGAAGAAAGAACATTTAGAGACGATGTCAGATGAAGACTGACACCTTACTATCAATCACAGAGAGAGAGGCAAAGACAGGAACAGAGAGAGAGAGAGAGGGGAGCAGCGAGAGGAAGAGAGAGAGGGATAAAGCATGTGATGAACGCTCAGACAAACCCTCACCACGGCCCGACTACTCCCTTCAGCTCCATTTAGCCACAAAGCCACAGAGTGTGTGTTGTCTGTCACATGGAGGCAACTCTTCAGTGTTTGTTTGAGGCTGTCTGTCCCTCTGTCACTTTGACCCTGTCCTACCAAACCCTTCAAGGTGCGTGTGCACGTCTCCCTGTCACTTAAAACCCGTCTATCTGGTGTGTGTGTGTGTGTGTGTGTGTGTGTGCGCGAGTGTGTGTGTGTGTGTGTGTGTGTGTGTGTGTGTGTGTGTGTGTGTGTGTGTGCGCGAGTGTGTGCACACAAATGTGTTTTCAGTCCGTCTACCAATGACAGGCCTGTCAGCCATCTTATTTACACCTCTCCCAGTTTCTACAAGCTTTCAGTGCATGTGTATGTGTGTGTGAGACCAGTTACAAGCTAGACAGAGTTGACAGCCATCTTATTTAACCCTCTGCTCCTTGTGTGTGTGTGTGTGTGCGTGCTTCTCGATACTCGACTTCCCCTCACAGTTGGACTCGCTGCACTGCGGCGTCTTTGTCAAAGTCCAAATCAGCCACTCTGGCTCATCTGCGAGTTTTTCTGCTGGGACTGAATTATCAGCCGCTGCTTCTCATCTTACCACGACTCTGTTAATCCTTTCACTCTTACTCTGGCAACCATAAAAAAAAAATGAGCGGGGAGAGACAAGAGAACGTGAGTCGCTGAACGACTGAAAAGCCGCTGTGATAAAACGTGCCACCAATGCTGAGCACATTTTACAACAAGCCCATGGTTTTTAGTGATCAAATAAAAAGGACCTTTTAACTTTTATTTGGTCTCGGCGGCAGCGGGAAACGTATGGGAACAATGGCTGAGCAGTGTAAATCTAGCAGTGTGCCCCAGATTGTGCTCAGCGACTGAGGCTTCGGGTTTTGAAGCCTAAATGAGAAGTGGGATGATTTTCCCATTGACTTTATTCAAATGGAGTTTTTTTTTTGCAATGCTGCATGGTGTCTATGTATCCAATACTTAAACTGTTTATTTTAAAGCTCTTTTTTTTCAAAACTTTACTTATGAATTCAAGCGATGTCCCCTTAAGTCTTGCTTTCACCACGTTTTCCCAAAAACAATTACGAAGAGATTGATGACACAAAGAACTAAGTACTATGTATTCAAAACAAAGCTAACCTCATCCCTCAGTTATCTGTCCTACTCTTTTTGAAGCAGAGGTGCTCTTATGTCCTTTATGAGAGGCACAAGGACAAGGAAATGTGTATATATATGTGTAGATATGTATACTATGTATACTAGTTTAACACATGTTAACGCGACATTTTTACTTGCTGCGACACCGGAGTCCAGGCACCGTTTACCAGTTAGCTCCGTTAGCTGCATTAGCTCGTTTAGCGCCGTTAGCGCGCCTACAGTCGAAACTGGAGCGGTCTGTTTATTTAAGAAAAACAGCAGCGCTACAAATAACCAGCGTACCTGTGTTACTGCGTATGTGTGCCTCTGTTTTTAAAGTTTAGCGTTACTTTAGAGACTAATTTTAACAATCCAGAGTCGCGTAAACATAAACATGACGCCGCGCGTCTTTTTCCGGTCCAGTCGTCGTGGAAACTCGTCGTGCGTTAACGTTGATGCAGTGAATGCGCCCAGCACTAATGTATAAACGTACATATATATATATATATATATAAATACACATATATACACATACACACATATACGTATATATATATATATATATATATATATATATATGGCAGGGTTTTTTATTTTGTATTGCTTATATGAATGCACTTTTTATTATTCTCTAGAGCTTCAACAATTAGTTGATTAATCAATCAGAGATGGAGGGAAAAACCCTGCAACAAAACTGAATTTCTCAAGCTCTGTTGCATATCTGTTGTCTGCTTACTAAGAGTGAACAAGTGTGTGTGTGTGTGTGTGTGTGTGTGTGTGTAGCCAGTGCTTTTACCTGTCCCTAAGCAGACTTGGCAGGCCAATCTAATCTGGCTAGGGGAAGGTCAGCCCCACTCTAACTGCCTTTCACTCACATTATGCTCCAACGCACCCACCATTTTTTATATATTTACCTCTCTTTATTCCTCTTTTCCTTGCATCTTCTTTTTTTTTGCAGAATCATCTTTACTCTTCCATATTTCCACCGCCCTTGCTTTTCCTTCAGTCTCTATCGTTTCATATTTGACAGGTTCACATTCACTACACACACACACACACGGTCTCGGACACAGCCACACGAGTCGCCTCATTATCGTCACAGAGTCCTGAATATTTGTCAAGTGCTCTCAACATGCTAACTTCTACGTTTTAAGGTCCGCATTACATGACAGCAACATGAGAAGACTCTAATTTGCATACACATCACCACAAAGAAACCACAAGTATAAATCTGAAGAGACAGGGGGCTGTGGGGGATCACAGGAGTCATCGGGGCTGACTGGGAGCCCAGATGAGCCCATCGACCGATTTCGCTGATGTCCCCGTTACCATAGCAAATTATCGCAGCTCCCTAAGAAGTAGAGAGGAGATGTGTCAAAGGTCACCGCACTATCTTTCTGCCATTTACAGGTCAGACACAGAGAGAGGGATGGAGACTGGGGGGGGACAGCCATCTTTGAAGTCCATTTACAAAGAAGAGATTTCTCTCTGGGCCATCTCAACCTGCAGTAATCCCCTGTCTTCTCCTCCGTCTCTCTCGTATCAAACCTCAGGATCTGTCGGTCAGCCTTTCCAATCTGGCTCACAAACAATTCAACTACTTTGTTGCCAACTCAAACAAACTAGAACAGACATGCAGATGTGCTTCACCTCAAAGACACTGGTGCACTGGTCTTTGGGGACACTTTTGACTTTTTTCTCCGTACAAATCCAAGACAACGCAACTTTTGCCAAACAGTGGTAAAACCAGCCTTTGTGGAAGAGCTGCCATATTATCCATCAGACATTGGTATCAGACACAAAACTCAAGCCTCAGATTATGTCACTAATGTGACAACTGTTTCAAACACACTGCCTTATATAGACACATAAAATAAAGCAAAAAAATGTGGTCCTAGTGATCCAGACGTTTCTTTAAAATACGGACATTTTGATGTCTTGATGTAAATGTTATGAAGTGTAAATAGAGTTCCTTTCCAGCTCATAAAACTGAGACGTAGACAGTCCAGTAGACAGAGGACGACAGCCGTCTGTCTGTGCCGTGTGGGTCCTTTTAACCTGTCTAAGCTGGTGCGAGACACAGAAGTCTTCCCTCACACAGAGTTGAATCATAAAGTGATCTTGTTCGATTTCTCCACCCCCCCCCCCCTTCTATCCCTCTCCCCCTTGAAAGAGCCTCGCTCTCTCTGCCTTTCTTCCTCGCAGTCTCAAAGGGAGGGGAAGGATGGTGACACTTCACAGAGGGATCGGCCCTCTCTTCATCGCCAGCTGAGCAGACCCCCCACCACATCTCTATATCCGTCTAACCTGCCGAGAGCCTGCTGGATTCAGCGGTGACTGTTAGAACCATTGAGGAGCTTTCAAGACAAAATCCACCCTCTGAGCCTTGTGTTGAGTGTGTGTGTGTGTGTGTGTATGTGTTGTGTGTGCCTTTTAAGTAGCTCTCCCCAGGCCTCCTCAGTTATCTGTGTCACATCACAAGGTGCCCTATTAGAGCGTGGCAGAAGGGTCCCGTGTCTGCTCGTTAAACGACGCCAAAGAGACGGACGGATGGAAGGAAGGAAGGAGCGTTTGTGGGGAACGGATGGATGGACGGATGGACGGGTGGAGGTGCCACCTCCCACCCCACAAGCTTCCTTCTTTGGCACGGTTTAGTTGAGATTTCGACATTGATCTGTCTCGTCTCCTCTCTCTCTGGCCTGCAGAGAGGGAAGGGGGTGGGGTGGTGGGGGGGGTTTGTCAGGTGAGGCTCAGCATGTGTGTTTAACAACGGATCGAACAAGGAGAGCCAGGAAGCGAACAGATAAAAGAAAAGGCAGCGCACAGATAACTTAAAAGAGAGCCTCTTGTCGCTGAAAACATCTCTTTACGTCTTGATGACTTTCATGTTCTTTCCTGTCCTGATTTTTTTCTGTACATTTAACACAGATGCAACACTTGCGTGATATTGTTTTCCTGGACAGGCAAAGACAAACACCTTTGGAAACGATGATGCAGTTACTTGCATTCACTTCATTAATGATTCTTAACAGCTCAAGTAAGCTCAAAACAAAAATTTACAGTTGTGCAAGTTACTTAAGAAACGTAAGTAAACATTACTGCTTTAAAAGTAATAATAAGGCTATGCTTAGTTACATGCATAGGATACTCATTACTGCATTTGGTGTCAAAAAATGGTGTAAAATAAGTTTTGTTTAGTACTGGCGGCTCTGCTTTGTTTAAATAATAGGTAGCAGTCAAACTGCAAACATTTTACATTTTATTTCAGTATTTTTCTATAATTTGTTTATCTCTGATGTACGGCACTTTGTTTTCTGCTGTTTTTCACTGATGTTTCTCAATAGTGGTGTATTTCAAAAAATAATCAATTAGTTGAGAAAATAACAAAACAGATAAACTGAATGAGAACAACCAGTGGCAGCTCTAGTTGAAACGACACTTCTCACGGTGACATGGAGTTAAGAGAGAAGCACAGTAGGAGTGTTGTGTCACAGAGCAGCCACTGTGCTCCCCATAGACCAGCTCTCCCATCTAGTTCTATAATTGCATTCCTGGAAACACACACACACAGACACACACACACACTCACACACACACACACACACACACACACACACAGTGGTGACCAGTGGGTCAATTGCCCAGCTAAATGTGTTTTCCTTCCCCTTGCTAAGAGGGCTGTGCAGGGCTGAGCCAAGCTGAGCTGGGCTGACCCCAGGCCAACCCACACTGCCACCAGACCACAGGCACCATTACAGCTCCCTGGCCAACAGCGGTCATACAGAGCTAACACTGCTCACAGTGGACAGGAACAGAGGGGATGATGGATGAGTGAGGAGACAAAGAGGGAGACGGAGAGAGAGACGAGAGAAGCATGGAGTGAAGCTGGGCTGACTCCGTCTACACTCTGCCAACTACTGCGACTGGACACCACCACTGAGCCGTGACATGTCAGTCAGATATCTAACAAGCTGACACCTCTACTGTCAAAAAAAAAACCACAGCGCTGACATCACTGCTGCTGAAGATGATAGAAAAGGGAGGAAAGACATCCTACCTCTGAAAAGACAGTTATCATTTTAAAAGTAGTAGTAGTTTGTGTGTGTGTGTGTGTGTGTGTGTGTGTGTGTGTGCACATACCTCTGAATCCTCCTTCCAGCAAAGCTGTAGCTCTGATCCTCTTCTGCCCCGCCCACTCGTACTCCTCAAAGCCCCGCCCATTCTCTCCATCCATGTCTGCAGAGTCGTCGTCGCCCAAGGCACCCTCACGCTGACACACACAAACACAAACAAGGGCACGTTCATGACAGGCGTGGGAAAAGAAATGGAGCGAAAAAGAAAAGAAAGACACTTTCTAGTGCGTTTAACTAAGATTTCTACTACCCTACAATGCTCAGGAGCAGTGTGGTGAACACTATCCGTACTGTACTAAACCACATGGAGCTCGGATCAGGGACTGCATCATGACAATGTTCCCTAAAAAAATTATGTGTGTGTGTATATATATATACATATATACACACGTATATACATACACACATACATATATATACATGTTACACGTTTCCATGACAACTGACCGGAAAAAGATGTGCGTGACATCATGTTTGCATGACTCCGGATTGTTAAAATGAGTCTGTAAAGTAACGCTAAACTTTAAAAACAGAGGCGCACATACGCAGTAACACAGGTACGCTGGTTATTTGTAGAGCTGCTCCTTTAGTTTAATAAACAGACCGCTCCAGTTGGCCTTTAGGGGCGCTAAAAGGAGCTAATGCAGCTAACGGAGCTAACTGGTAAACGGTACCTGGACTCTTGTGCCGTGGCACGTAAACATGACATCATGTGCGTTTTTTCCCGGTCAGTCGTCATGGAAGCGCGCCATGCGTTAATGCGCGTTAACCGCCATTAACTTGCCCAGCACTAATATATAACGCTCTGTTTAAAAATATGCAAACCGTGTCTCTTTAGCCAAACAAAATGTAAATTACGTAAAAACCTACATCTGAGTCCTGTCTTAACATCCTAAATTGAAACATAATCGAGCCTCTGTCAGAGTTACACAGTGAAACTTAATGCTGTTTATCAAAGCTCCAGTGGAAACTAGGTAATGAGGACTGAAACAATAACAACTGTGTGCTGCTGAAAAGGCTAGAGGAGAGTCTCTACAGGTGGAGGAGCAGACGACAGTCAATGAGGTGAGATACAGGTGGTGGAGTGGTGGAGATTAGTTGTGGGCATCTTGTTACATGGTTCAACCCCCAAGAAAGGAAAGTATCTCAACAGCAAAGAAAGAAAGGCTGTGACAGGAGAGGAGGACAAGGAGGAGAAAGACAGTGGGAAAAACACTGTATCTGTCTTTAACTACATGAACTTCAGAGAGGGAGAGTTCTGCTCAAACAGGAGCAACATGCCAATGGAAATGATGCAGCCAGGTCATATGGGAGAAACTGTAAGTAGTAGTAGTAGTGGTAAGCTGGACTTAAGTGGTTTTAAAAAAAATAAAAACAAGTTTTCTGATTTTTCAGCTTGTAAAATGTGAATATTTTCTGGTTTCTTTGATGCATAGCACAAATAAATAATTAAAACGGAATATTTTTGGTTTGTGGAAAAAGCAAGACATTCGAAGACGTCATTAATTCCAGGTTTGGTGAAGGCCGATCAACATTTTCTGAAATTTTAAGGATTTGCTTGGATATGAAATGGATTTTCAGGAGACTTATTCATAGTTTCTAAATGTGAAATGAAAGCAGACATCACTTAGTTTGTGACAGTTTGCTATTTAAATGTGTGATTGACAAAGTGCATTTGTGTACGTGTGTTTATAAGTAAACAAAGCACCTCAACAAACTTACATCTCTTCATGAGACCAAATCCAACGAGTTTAAATGCACTAATTTTACATAAAGACAGTTATTCCCATATGATGTGATTGCAGCGCCCCCATTGGGAGAAAAGTTAATCAGTGTGGTCACTATCTAGATGAGCCACCGTCATTGTTGGTGGGTGATTCCGCTACAGTACAGACGTGATCATCTACAGGAAAGTTAAGAGGTGACTGGTCAGCATCTACAGGGAAAGACGGGACGACAGGCTGTCCACACTGGCGGTAGGTGGTGGTGGTGGGAGAGGGGGGGTTTTCGTGGGGGGGGGCTCAGATTTTACTACCTGGATCAGGCATAGCTCCACATGTCTACTCATCTCCTCCTCACTCCCAGTCAATGGGGCGCTGCACAGCGGACATACCTGGCCCCCTTCCTCAGGCTTCCTCCTCTTCATCTTCCCTATGCGGGCTGGACAAGGCGGGCAGTATGGAGAAACAAGAGAGGGACAGAGAAGTTAGTTTTATTGTCATTTTTTTTACATGATAATATCACTGGTATCAAGGCACAGGAGACAATTTGAAAGAGGCAAGCGATTCCCCAGTAGGCCTACTCTCTATTTATTAATTCTGCACAAACCTACAAAATCACACGAGGCTATGATCAGGCTGAGGTGACTCGTATCCAATCTTTTCAGTTGATGCGACTTAAATCTTTTTTTTTTTCAAAGCTGAGCAGACACGGATATCTGATTGGCAATTCCAATTTTCAGATCAGATTTGTGTCACCTCAGTATGTGGGCCCAGATCAGATATAGATCTGATTACATCATATCAGAATCAGAAATCAGAATCCTTTGAATTGTGCCATATGAGGCCATGCAAAGTGAACGAGAAGAGTCATATCAGCCTAAACACACGAGCCGAGGGCCGACATCGTCGACCCACAGTCGTGCCGAGATTCAAGACACTTGTAGTTATGAACGTGAACCATCGAATCTGTCCTGTAGTGAATCAGGTCATCACAGTGTCACAGTTAACATCTATGACGCCGTTTCTTCCTCTTTTCCTCTCCACTCTCGTCACACAAACACACATTTAATTAGAAAATTTACAGAGCAGAACAGCCGCCGTCATTGCGCCCCTGAATCTTTGTCGTTTTTTCTTAACTGCAAATGGTGCACGGGGCATAATTTTTTTTAAGGTGCCTGGGAAAGTAGGAGAGGCCAAGAGGGAAATGTAGAGAGTGATGGGGAGGAGAACATAAAGCAACTACTCCACTGCTGCAAAAGGAAGACAATGGAGGGGGGGAAAGGAAATGGTATCTTTCTCCTATTCCCCCATGATGCTAATTGAGAGGAGTGTTGTTAAATACAGGAGGGAAAAGGCTGCTAATTAGGTCCGACAGGGATCTCTGCCCCCCCCCCCCCCCCCCCCTCGCTCTCAGCTGTTAAACCACACATGACAATGATTCCTGGTTCCACATGAGGGGAGAGAGAGTAATGAAAAGCAGACCTTTAAGGCTTCCTCACATCTTGTCATGGGTTGAGACTAAAGCCTAAGTTATTTCAAGGTTGCATTATTGAGACTAAAAGGAAACCATGTGGCAAAAACTTCACAGTACACTAATAATTTTGTAATAGAAGTTAATTATATTTTATTAATGTCATAGACCTTTGAATTTCCCTCAAATTCAAAGGATTCAAAGGATATTGCCTTATTTCTGATGCAATTATCTTATTGGTAATAAGTACTATTATAGTAATATGTCATATTTGGAAAGCAATATCCAGGTCATAGCTTGGTAGTGTTTATTATCTTATGTTGTGCTACCACATGTACTGAGAGGAAACTCAAAGAATAAGTTGATCACCAGGGATGTGCCATATGACATGATTTACAGTCACTGTGTGGGGATATCTAATGTTATTGGCCAACAAGAGGTGCTTATGAGCTCTATTTTAGCGTGTTTTGGATCAAAATAGCGTCATTTGACGTTGCTTTTCAGCAGATATGAATAAATAAGCTCAGGTGTGTTAATGTTGACATTAATAATTCATGTTTTATTCTATTGAAAGCTCCCAATAAGAGCTGAGTTGAAGCTACGACGGTGGATTAAAAATGATGATGATGTGAACTCTTCAGTGCTGAGAGTTAAGGTTAAGGTGCTTTACGACATCGACATGGCTTTATTGCAGTGCTATCTGCACATCCAGATGACCTGAAGTCCAAAGTTCACCCTGCCAGACTGTTATTTACTAAAATAATAATTAAAAAAACATCTAAGAGTTTGTCCTCAGTTTGTGCTTGTTTGTCACAGAGCCATGCAAATGATTATGGCATTGTGTGTGCAAGGCTTGTCAAAGCTCAGTAGATAAAGAGCAGTTATTGTGTAGACCAGTCTTTCACAAAGAATAGGCCAGGACCCACAGAAGGGCCATTATAACTTTGAAGAGGATAATGGATGGATTTGATGACTTAAAGTGTATTGATATAATAACAACAACAAAAAAAAATTATTAAAATTAAAATAATAACTATATAAAGTTGAGATTCATTGATTAAATATCAACATGTCTTGGAAATGGCTGGTTTTCCTGTCCAAAATAAGATCAGCTGAAAAAGGACAGGAAAATCATAATATTGAGCACAGATTTTGCATTGTCACTCAAATTGGCCTCAGGTTGAGATAGTTCTATATAATCTACATTAAAAAGAAGAGGTTACATTAAAAAAAAACTAATGTAACATAACCCAGAGAGTACAACATTCTAATTTGTCAGGCCAGTTTCATAATAACAAATATTAGTGTATGGTTTTGTGTCATTAACATCATTAATGTGTGATGGTCTTGTAGTTTTGTCTTTCATAAAAAACAACATACCATAAAAAATACCCTTAAAAAGTTTGAGTTTTATGAACTTGTGTTGGCAAAAAGGGGGAAAACTGTAGTGATTCTGACAACAATGAAAACAAAAATAGTCATGAAACCATAACGATATTGAACACATCCTGATCCTTTGACATCAGCTTTGTTTTCTTATTATCAGTAACTGTTGATGTAATGTAAACACACAACTATGTATAACTGGGTTATTATTTTGTTCAGTCAAATATATCATGAAACCTTGTGTACATACCATTCAATCTTGTTTGCCTGTTTGCCCGAACTCGTAAAAATGTCTGCTGGGGGAACAAAAACAAAAGAAACAGGGAGAAGGTAAATATGCGTCAGACACAAATGCAGCACATGAGCGTGTTTACAGGGACACGCAGACGTTAGCAGACTCAGATTGTTGTGGATGGTGACAGACACTCTCAACGACACTCTCAGTGTGAACCTACATCTCTCTTGTCTTCCACCTCCTCCATGTCTCTGTCACACACACACACAACTCTGCCGCAGTTTCCTGTCGCGGCCGCTAAAACTCGCTGCCGCCGCCGCGGCCGAACAGTCCGCTGCTTTCCCGCAGAGTCAACATCTCTGCGAACTCGCGCTACTCGCCATTATTTCACACGGATGGGAAAGGATTGAAAAGTGGCGCCCGGAGTCGACAGGAACTATCCCCCAACTGACGCCATGTTGGCTTGTTGTGGTCACGTGACGCGCTCTCAGGCGGAAGTGGGGAAGTGGGGGCTAACGTCACGTCACCGTGTGGTGTCGCACGTCCGCCGCTGGGGGGAGCCAGTGAGTTTCATTACGGCCACTTCAGTTCAGTTATGACAGTTGATGCTCAGCTCAGGCAACAGATATGATAATTTATACATTATAACTTACTTTATTTATCACTGTTTTGAAGTGAATTAAGGTATTTTTTTACATATAAAAAGGTATTACACTTAACTCCATTGTTGTTTCTTAAAGGAGTAGAAGTGAGACCTCATTTTATGTTTATATGATGTGGGCTACATACAGTACATCTATTTTTATAGAGTCCGTATTTGTAATCTATAGTTTGTGTTTGTCTTATAAACTAAAAACTAAAAAGTCTGTTTTACATATATTTGTATATTATGAGGAAACTAGGGATGTGAATCTTTGGGTGGCTCACGATTCGATTCAAAATCGATTCTCGATTCAACCGATTCGATTCATACGATTCTCGATTCAAAAATTGATACAATGCATAGTGTGTTAAGGCAAATTATGGCATCGAAACAATACAGTTTGTATAAGATAATGTGATAATGTGATCACACAAATGCAAACTTAAGACAAAAGTTAACATTTATTCATTCAAAACAAATAAAAACTTACTTACTGTACAAAAAATAACTTGAATAAAGTTTAGGCTAGCTGCCTTTTTCTCACAGAATTTACACAAATATAGTGTACACAAATAACACAAACTGGTGTTTTGTGTGGTTTTTCAAAATATAATTTTTTGAATTGATTCAAATATATATATAGTAGACAGCTAATAACGCGCTACTTCTGCATGATTTTTCTCGTTTTATCGTCCCAAATCAAAACAAACCACTTTTATTTTGAAATTCTGTGAAATATCAAAACAAATTATATAATTGCAAGCTCGTATCCCCCATGCCTTCTGAGCAGTGGACTTGCTTTGACTTTTTCTGGTGGAAAATGCTGCAAAGGAGTTGGCTTTATAGAGGGAAAAATAATATTTGTAATTGAATCTGAAAACAGCTCCTGGTGTCATTTCTTTGCATGAACATAATGATGCAGCATTATCAGATTTTTTCCCCCACCATTTCTTGTGTGCACTTCAGGTCTAACCCAGAGGCCTGTGTGTCTTTAGCTACTGTGCATGTGCTGACTTAAGCATCATCCAGTTGTGTTGTAATGGATGCCCTCTCTCTCTCTCTCTCTCTCTCTGACACGGCCGGCCCGTCATCCATCAGTAAGAGCTGTGGGGCAGCCAGGCTTCCTCCTCCTGTCCTAACCCTCCATCCATCTCCTCACTCCCTCTCTTTCCTTCCTCCAGCTTTTCAGTTGTGGGCAAACTTTCCCGTGAATTGCGACTACTGTTGCTAAAATGCTGCAGGTCTGTCACCTTTTTTCAAAGAGGAAGCAGAGGCAAAGTCCTCCATTACGCATCATTTTCAGGGTGGTTAAAGAAGAGTCACCATTGACTTAATCATTTGTATAATATAAGGTGATTTCAGCAGTTTCACTTAATGAGAAAATCTACTTTATGGCTTTTACGCTCTTTATGAGCTGTGTCATCTCCAACGTATGGATGTGGACTTAATAGTTCTTATTTTATGGCGTGAGGGGGGAAACCCACTTAACCCAGCGATACATCACAGTCCAGAAGAATTACCAGAACAAACTTTGACGAATATAAGAGATAAAAGCAGTCGCGGGGGGCGAAGGCTTTAAAGATGGCTGAGATTTAAGACGATTGGCCCGTCGGTCAAATAAACTGCTGAGAAGGCGTAAAAATCAAAAACCCATCATCATCTCCTTTACTGTCATACACACATCCGTCATCATTAGGCAGCTATGACGGAAGATGTGTGATAGTCTTGCGCTTACATTATGTGTCATGAAAACAGGATATGATAATATAATACAGGTTTAGGAGAGCAAAATAACACTAATGTGTGTGAGTGAGTGAGTGAGTGACCTGGTATCTGTCCGAGTGGTGGGCGTCTTCAGAGGACAGAGGCGAGACCACGGGAGACTCTCCTTCACGCTTGATGTGCACCGACAACAGCATCGACTGCAGCGGGAGAACGACAAAAAGACAAAGACAGAGAATGAATGAATGAAAAAAAAATAATAAAAGTATTTTTCTGTTGCTGCGCCATTAGACACGCCCCCTTCACTGTCCATTTTTAAAACATATCTTACAAAACCCGTTTTTACTCTTAGGCTTTCAACCCAGTATGAGACGTCGACTTTACCTGTTTTTATTGCAGTATTTTTCTATATTTTATTTATCTCTGATGTACAGCACTTAGTTTCAGCTGCTGTTGTTTTTTTCAAAAGTGCTTCATAAATAAAGTTGGATTAGACAATACCGATACTCACAGATACCTAGCTGTTAGCCAAGAAATGTTTTGATAAACCTTAGTTTCACAACACAAGACAGCTCTCTTGTTCTTGGTGGAACCCTTTTAAAACCCTTTATTCAGGAAAGGGGTTTTAAAGGGTTCTCTGGATCAAAATGGTTCTTACTGGAACCATTAGTGTTACCAAGAACCCTTGAAAAACCCTTTCTTCAGGAAAGGGTTTTTCAGAAGCAAATGGTTCCAGGTAGAACCTCAGCCCTTGTAGAAGGACCCTTTTGGAACCCTTATTTCTAAGAGTGTAGGCTGACCAAACACTCTCTGAATGATTAATATATTTTAACTCAAATAAATCACTGACTGATGATGTCACGTGTGTGATGTTAGAAGAAAAGTTTATTTCTCTACACTCTTCGAAATAAAAGTGCTAAGTAGAACCATATAAGGTTCTTCGGCTTGTCCTCATAGGAGAACTCTTTTTAGTTCGAGGTAGAATCTTTTATAAAGGTCCCACCTGGAACCCTTAGTGTTACCAAGAACCCTTTTAAAACCCTTTATTCAGGAAAGGGGGTTTAAAGGGTCATCTGGATCAAAATGGGTCTTGCTGGAACCATTAGCGTTACCAAGAACCCTTGAAAAACAAATGGTTCCAGTCAGAACCGCAGCCATTGTAGAAGAACACTTTAAGAACCCTTATTAGTGTATTAGAACAGATTTATAGAGAAGAAGAAGAAAAATCTTTTACCCTTGGACTTTTCCAAAGAGTGTCACCACCACAGATGCTGAGAGCTACATGTTATTGATGAGG
This sequence comes from Microchirus variegatus, assembly GCF_963457635.1. Lineage (NCBI taxonomy): Eukaryota > Metazoa > Chordata > Actinopteri > Pleuronectiformes > Soleidae > Microchirus > Microchirus variegatus. Next base: position 8,632,182 of record NC_139806.1, on the reverse strand, counting down.
ACAGTAACCTGCCTGTCTTTGTCTATAAAATCCCTTCCACTGATTACACTTTATGTTTATGGGACGTTGAGAGGAGTTAGGGAAGAATTACGGGATTAGAATAATAATAATAAAATAAAAAAAAGCAAGAAGTAGATGAAGGGAGAAAAAAAACAGTAACCATCTGAGATTACAGGAGATTATCCAACACACCAGGGAAGGAAATAAGGAAGGAAGGAAAGGTAATACCACTGTTTTTTTAGTTTTTTTTTTTAAACCTGGCAGTGTGTTTGTATGTGTAAGTGTGTGTATGTGTGTGTGTGTCTGAGCTTATGTTGCCTTCGCCGCTGCATTTCTTTTTCTTTTTTTTTACAAGGCAGCTATGAAATATTTGTATTTACAGTCGTCTCCTATTAATCAAGTGGAAAGGGGCAGAGCAGAGGCTTAAGTGCTCGACAGCAGTAATCTAATAATAATATGTGAGAAATGACCAACCTCCAGTGCTGCCACAGTAAATTGGACATTATGCATGGTGCTTTTATATACGTGTGTGTGTGGGTGTGTGTGTGTGTGTGTGTGTGTGTGTGTGTGTGTGTGTGTGTGTGTGTGTGGTCTTTCTTCTCTTTTACACAGGTTTAAAAAGGTCAGGAATCATTTACCTGGGGGCGTCTGGGAATTATGCTTTAGTTTTATCATTAGAATATGACATTTAACGGCGCTCTACATTATAAATGAAGGTCGTCCATTGGAATTTTGGTCTTTTAAACCAACCAATTAAAGCGGCGCGCTTTGGGTGGGGTCACTGGATTTACACCTGACGGTGCACATTTTATCTCTACAGTTGATCGTCAACGCCGTGAAACAAAGTTGGTTTTGTGACTTTGCGTAAAAACAAGTTGGAAATCCGTGTTTTGGAAGTCGATATTTTAAAGCTGCAGTGCGTAACTTATTGGGATTTTTGTTGTTGTTGTTGATGATGTTAATATTCCCGACTCTGTCTGGAACAAAAAACAGTGTGACATTGTTTGTATGCCGTGCACGCCACCTGAAAAGGGCTCTGTCAATCAATACTATCCGACGTGACCGAGGGAGCGCTTCTGTGTTTGCAACAGCAGTGCAGGGGCGGGCGGTGACAAGAAGGATTTATCAGCTGAATGACTGGGTTTTATGATCACTATAAAGGCCAGTGTGCGTTGCATATCGCGGACACCAGGTTACTGTCGTGTCCCACTTTACCACCGGGTGGCGGTACACGTCTGGACACATTCCTACACAAAGAAGAAGAGAACGATGCTACAGCTTCCTCGGACACGCCTGGTTTGAGCGGCTCACAGGTGAAAGGCCTGTCGGGCAGGGGAGTCGGGGTGTCGGCTGGTTCGAGGGTCGCAAGGTCAAGGTTCGAATGACTGTCCTGCAGCCTGCGTGTTCTTTACACTCGTCTCGCTTTACTCGCGTAATATTCCTGTTTGCCTGCATCTGCCCTCACCTCCTGTGTGGCGCGGGAATGTGACTAAATGACACGAGAGAAAGCATCGGTTGGAGTTGAAAAGGCTTAAGAGATCTTTTCACGAAGCACGTGAAACACCGTCGTGCAGCTCTAACCCTCATCGCCTCGACAGCCCACGAGGAGGTGGTGCTGGGGGGGTTAATCTGCATTCTAACGGGGGTCGCGCGGTGCACGCCACGGAGGAGACGACAACAGCAGGTCCGCGTGCTTCAGACTTGAACACTAAACAACAGCGGCGAGATGCGCAGTCACGGTCAAACAGGACGGCCGGCGTTCACCCCTCCACCCCGCGCTCTCAAGTGCAAGCCCACCCACAGGCCCACCCACATAGAGCTCTGCTCTAAGCCTGGGTCAGCACCTGGGAATGAAAATGGATCCCCCGAATTACTTCAGAGCTCCTCATGTTGCATTCATGCGCACGTTATATATGTACTTTTTTTTTTATTCCACGGCAGGGCTGACATCTGACTTTCACAAGGGGGATGAGGAGGTGGCTGAAAACATCGACAGGGCTCAGAGAAATCATGACGAGATTACATATGCAGTTCTTCGTTCTTTAATTATTACTTTGGAATGTTTTGATTTCGATCTCCCCAGATTATTGTCCTTCTTTTAAACTCTAACTGTCTTGGTAAGGTCACTCCCGTTTCTGAGTAATAAAGGTTAAATAGAACATTTTCAGCCATTTTGGATGACATCTGTACACAATAAAAAGATTAACCTTCTGGGTCCTTTTGTTCTCGTAATCTCATCATAGAACTTCCTCAAATCCGCAGAGTTTGAGCTGTTTTTGTAGCAGATGAAGTAAAGGAAAAATATCCTATTACCTATCAATGTGTTATTAACGGTGAGGCCTAGAGGGATTCTACTAAGCTTTAACGTGATATACAAAGGCCATATAACTAAAAAAAAAAAATGACACAGGCTGGTGTGAAGTTCAATTTCACAAACATACAGTACATCCAAAGCTTTTACAGCCTGGATAAAATACAACACTATTATTATAGGAGCGGGGGGGCAAAGGAGAGGAAAAGTTCTGTGCACAATAAAACAGCGAAGAGGAAAAACGCTGGTGGAGAAATTAAGCAATGATAGTTTTTAAATTGACATTATCTCTCTTTATGTCATCATGTCTGCAGCGTGGTGTCGAGACGATGTGGAGGACATGAAGGAAAAAAAGGTTCTCGGTCTGGCAGCAAGTGGTGTGCGTTCAGATGAGGAGGCAGACGCTATAGGGGGAATGCTATGGATCTTACAGTCTGATGATATCTGTCTTTTTTTTCTCTCCTTTTTCTTCTGTCTGCATGTCTCGCTCTCTTCGTGTCTCTAATTGGAACAATCGCAGTACAGCGACTCTAGAGCCGACTGCCTGTTGGATCACAGGAGACTGCTACTTCTGTGTGTGTGTGTGTGTTTGTAAGTCACAGGCTTACAGTGCAGCTGATTTGGTGCAGCGGAAAGAAACAGAGCATCCGAGCAGCAGCTCTGACAGATGTAAACACACACACACACACACACACATCTAATTTAATAGCAAATCATTTGAAATTCTGATCAGCAGATGCTGTCAGTTTTCTGTTTCGAAAATAAAATTAAAAAAACGACATAACAGTGTGAGAAAATGAGGCCGATCTTACCTTAGGAGTTCCTGGAGTGGCAGCTCCATCCTTGGATAAAGGATTCTTACTGTTGGGGAGACAAATACAGAGAAGTGATGTTATTTAAAGCCAAAGTGGACAACATCTGGACCCCCTTTTTTTTTCTTTCCCCTTCTTTCTCGACCTCTACGTCTTTCTCTCTCTCTCTCTCTCTCTCTCCCCCCGCGCTTTCTCGCTGACTTTCAACCCCCCGGAAACGCAGCGATACGTTTCTGCGAGCCTCTTGAAGTATTGTTGCAACAGGCTTTGACGTTGACAGGGCGAGACATGGTTGTCATGTTTGCTTTGAGACCCTGTTAGCACTCCAGACCTGCTTGGACACACACATGTACAGACACACAAACACACACACACACACACACACACATACTGCTGCCTGAAAGTGAATTGAGCGTGACCTCTAATCTGACAGCACAGCTTGGCAGACGAGGGATTTGGGTTTTTTCAATGGATGGACAGGTGGATAATAAGAGTAAGGGACATTATTTATGTGTCACTTATCTGAGAGAGGAATTTGCAAAGTTTCAGCACAGAAATGAAAAAAAAAAAAAAAGAAGAGCAAGTGGTTGCCTTTGAAGACGTGAGCATTACAACAGGTTGAATGGAGTCTCCAGGATTCAGCCCATTTCATATCAAAACAAAGGTCCACATGTGCATACCTGCTCCCACATTCCAGTCAGATATTTTAACAGACTTATACAGAGAGAGCGAATTTAAAACCATCTGTGTCGACCTTTTGTTTATTCTAACACGTGTCACTCTGCTCAGTGAGGAAAGAGGTCACTGTGGTTACTGCTCTGTTTGGTGGTCTTGTCTACATTTTAACATGATTGATGTCTTCATGTGCTATTTCGGGAAATAATCTTTATTCTATTTTCCTATTTACATTCTGTGTTACCTGTGTATCGTATCGTTGTGGCACTTTTGCCCCGACCAGATACAGACTTTTAAAACTGTTATAGTTTGTCAAGAAACACCATCGCGGACCGGGTTACATCTATAATGCATCATATTTGTAACTTGAATAAGTAATAAATACAGAAAGTTATTTAGCAATATGTTACGGAGTAGTTTAGTTACATTTATTCTGTATGACAGTTACATCTGGCCCTTTGAGGGTAACCATTATGCTGATGTGGCCCTCAGTGAAAAGGAGTTTTACACCCCTGTCCTGTGCGGAGGAGGACATTTACGTCATGCAGACCATAGTGAAGCACGATCAAAAACATATTATTCGGCCTTCTTTAAATGAGCAGCTCACATTCCCAGAAGCACAAACCTAACAAACTCAGCATAAGGCCAAGGCTGCAGCTCTGTGTCGCCCTGGCACCCAGACTGTGCCTCATTATATCTTTGTTGTGCATAAGCCAACTGGGACAAAGGAACGATATCTCAATTCTCCAAAACCTTAGATATAACATAACTCTGGGATTCACAGGCAGACTGACAGAGGACGCCCAACTCTTAACATCTCCTTGTTCATGTCGACTCATCACTGACTCCAGAAATAACCAAATCCCCGCAACAATTAGGAGTCGTCATCAGTGTGAGATATCAAATATTTTATTTGTTTGTAAATGCGATATAGTAGAGCATACATGTATTAAAAGCCTTTGTGTGTGTGTGTGTGCTGAAAAGTTGTCATTACTGTTTCTGCGGATGTGCATACATATTGTGTGTGTGTCTGTGTGTGTGTATAAGCTGAACAGTGGGGCCCTCACCTCCAACAACAAAGAGAATAAACATGGGTGACACAGTCAAGCTGCCGTGTAATGCAGGGGAACACCTCCACACACACACACACACACACACACACACACACACACACACACACACACACACACACACACACACACACACACACACACACACACACACACCTCTTACTCCTTTTCTATCACTGTCCCTGTCATCGCTCTCTCCCTCCTTCTCCCTTTTATTCATTACCTGAAAAACCCTCTGCAGAGGCATCAACAATAACAGGCACCTCTACCTGCTCGTTGACAGTGTCAAACAGCGACAAGAGAAAGGGAGGGAGAGAAAGGGAGGGGGAGAGAGACACACAGAAAGAGAGAGAGAGAGACAGGACAGCCGTCGCACGCCTGCCACGATGGGAGAAAATTGCCACAATGACAGAGGGGAGTGATGGAGAGATGAAAGGAGAGGGAAAAAAAGAGGGAGAGAGGGAAACGCGGCGAGGTAGACAGAGCCGGCAACATAAAGAGACGGATCGAGCAAGGGGAAGATGAAAGACAACAGAAACGGAGAGAGAGAGACAGAAAGAGAGGGAGTGACGGGGAGAGTCGGTGTGTGTGTCACCGCCGCTTCCTTTTTTTCCGCAGCTTCGTGCATCCGTTTGCCCGAGCTGTGTGAATTTTTGATGGGGTTATGTTATGGGCCCCGGGAAAAAAATTCCAGCTGCCTACACTGCTATTTCAAAGTAGCGTGGAAATGAGCGGCACAGCAAAGTGAAACAAACACGTGGACAGACGGGAGAGGGAGGGAGGGAGGGAGGAATGAAAGGCGAGACAAGAGGCAGTTTTAAAAAAAAAATAAAAATGTGAGGTGGTGAAGATGTGAGCAGGGGAAGACAGGTGAGGCCGTGTCCTCGCTTCTGATAAATCTCACAACACGTGTCCCCACATACGTGTTCACACACGACCTCCTCTCAACTGGTTGAACTTAAAGCAGACGTATGGACTGGGTGACCAACCTGGGGATGATGGGAGTTGTTTAGTGTAACAAGTAGTGTGCACTGTGACTGCATGTGATGCTGTGGTACATAAAAACTGAGGTTAATTATGTATAAGTAAAGATTAAGTCTGCGTTAATTGTTCCTGAAACTAACTTTCTGATGTTATTTGTTGAAATCCCTCATATCCAATATTTTTTTTCCTTTCGTCGTCTCCAGGGGTCGCCACAGCCGATCGTCTGCTTTTCTTTTTGTGATCCACACATTTGTTTTTTCGAAATCAATTACAGACTATAGTAGGGCTGTAGTAGAATTATGGTAGGAATATAGTAGGACTACTATAGAACTGCAGTAGGACTATAATAGGACTGTAGTATGACTATAGTAGAACTATGGTAAAACTATAGTAGGACTATAATAGAACTGTAGTAGGACTATAATAGGAATATAGTAGGCCTGTAGTATGACTATAATATGACTATAGTAGGACTATAATATAACTGTAGTAGGAATATAATAGGACTGTAATGTGACTGTAGTAGGACTATAATAGGACTATAGTAGCACTGTAGTATGACTATAATAGGACTGTAGTATGACTATAGTAGACCTATGGTAGGACTATACTAGGACTATGGTAGGACGATACAAGGACTATAGTAGGAAGATAATAGAACTGTAATAGAACTATAATAGAACTGTAGTAGGACTATACTAGGACAATAGTAGGACGATAATAGAACTGTAGTAGAACTATAATAGGACTATAGTAGGACTATACTAGGACAATAGTAGGACAATAGAACTATAGTAGAACGCCATAGACAAAATATGGTCACTCATGAATTAATGTAAAGTCATATGGTTTTTCACTTTTTCTTTAGTTGTTCCTGTTTTTTTTTCTTCTCATGATTAAATTTGCATCAATCAAAACAGACTCGCTGTGATTGACATCTAGCTGGGTCATTAGTCCCTCCCACGTCCAGTCTCTACCAAAGCAGGGCAGAGAGGGAGATTGAATAGATGGAAGGAGGAATGCAGAGATGGTGCTAACCCCAAGATACTGATTGCTTTTTTTTTTGCCTTTTTGTGTTCTCTGCTGGAGAGGTGGGGCCTTCTCCTGTGGAAGCAAATTGATTATGGAGGAGGAGAAGGAGGAAGAGTGGGGCTATAAGAGGAGGGGTGATGGGGTATGTAGATTACTTTGCCCTCGTGAGCCACCTGACATGTACAGGGCATGATAGATTTCCATTTGCTCAACTCAACTGTATATGTGTGTGTGTGTGTGTGTGTGTGTGTGTGTGTGTGTGTGTGTGTGTGTGTGTGTGTGCGAGAGAGAGATTTCCATGTCCATACATGAGAAGCTGCGGCCCATGAACATGCGACAGAGCTCACAGTCACAGGAGAGGACAGGTTGGCAGTTGTAATCAAACACACACATGCACACAAATATGCAGGGGAGAAGAGGAGAGGAAAAAGGAGAGCAGAAGAAATAGAGAAAACACACACACACACACACACACACACACACACACGCACAGAGGAAATACACAGAGAATACACACACTTTTTTGTACACCCCGATATTCAAACGCACAATCACCTTCGTTTCAATACCCACACCTCTTTCATTCTGCAAGTGCTGGTCGTCATTAAAGGCAGATTTAGCACAAATTGGATGAAATTCCCACTGTCACTTTCAATGATGGCTGCTACCATGCAGAGTGTCACTGAGGGGGAGAGGGAGATTCAGTGTGTGTGTGTGTGTGTTCTCCTGCTTGCCTTCCCTCTGTATATGTGCAAACACACACACACACACAGGCAGACATTTTGTGCATGCATGTATGTGTGTGTAAAGGAACATTCTAATGGATTGTGTCCCTCTTGTTTCCCCTAAATTGTCTACTTTGTTTTTGTTTTGTTTTTTTTCCCTCATGGTGTGTGTGTGCACGTGTGGGATGGGTTAATGGCGAAGTTGCTAAATCAGTCAGTCACCATGCTGTCTCAGTGAGAATGACGCTTTTGTGTGTACGTATGTGGGGATTTTTAGCTTCCGCAGGCTGGTGGTGTACACCAGTGCCACAGGAGGAAGGGCAGATTAATAACCTTTATTAATTATTAAAGCCATATTGTAAACCTCACCGTGTAATAAAGTGATAAACGGCCATTCTATTCTTTTCTATTCAACCACATTCAGCCACAGAATGAAATAAGATGAAATAAGTTGATGGTTTAGTCGTCTTTTCTGCTTCTAAATTAGTTTTTTTTTATTGTTTTTTTAACTAAACCAGGTCTAATCAAGGCCACATACCTCAGATCTCTAGACAGCATGAAGTTCATCGTAATCATGTGTACTTGGCTTTAACTAGAGACAAGTTAATGGTTAAAGGTGCCATATGTAAGAATGTGGCCAAAAACAGTTACTACATTCAAATTCAACATACAGAGATCTTTTAGGTTTCATTTTCAGACGTAACTGGCAACCCGTGGTTGCTTGGCAGCTGAGACTCTACTGACTGCAATGATTGGTAGACGGCGGTAGGTGGCGCCACATGCCGAAACATGATTTCAAAACATAAACATGATTTGCAGTCTGCAAAATATTTTTTTTAATGCAAATATTTTGGCTGTACTGTTGTTGTTGGTGAGTTCACTTTGTTATATGAACATTATTCCTCTGTGACATATTAGGAGGATTTTATGGTCCAGTTGCTTTACATTTATTACATAATGCACCTTTAAGGCAAAAAAAAAAGTGTATAAAAACAAATGCAGAAGGAACAGAGCAAGTGGAAAAAGATGGAGAGAGGGGAAAACAATAGGGTGATGAAAGTGGGGGAAAAAAGGAGGAGATAAAGAGGACAGGAGCACAGACAGGAGGTGGGGGAAAAAGCAGGTGTAAACTATACGGGTAATGAAGTGTGATGTCCACGTGGGGTGACGCTATCTGTCGCCCTGTTCCTCGAGGTTAATGGGGACTATCATAAAGCTGGGCTGCAGGTGAACACAGGTCAAACACCAGCAGATCCACACACACGCCATACAAGTATGTACACAAACACACACACACACATACACATACAGTCAGACATGCGGTCAAAGTGAAATATGGATCCTAATGGTTGTGTCCCATCGTTAAAAGGGCTTGCAGTTGATTTATCCGCCGTAAAACAGCTCGTGCAACTGCCACGAGGAGAAGAAGAGGGGGGGCGGCAGTGAACCTCGGGTCACAGGTTTGAATCCTAATCCCCGTAGGAAACACTTAGCGCCACGCTGATGGCATGCCTCTGCCTTTTATGCAGATTTATGGCTCCGAAATCTCTGCTCGGGGGGGGTTGAAAAAAAATACGGGTCACCGAGCCTGACACGAAGCGCTGAATTAAAGCTCAGCCTTCACTTCGCGTCTGACACGTTCTGTTCTTTACGAGACCTAAAAGTTTAGCTCTTCTGCTGCATTAGTCTGCAGATAATCATGTCGCGGGAATCACGAGAATTAATGATGACACATCTTCGATTAATTTATGAGACTTTGGATTAGAACATGGACTCTCTTGGCCAAGACTGCGGGACCTGATGGAAAGCAACGGCCAGGGTTCAGACAAATATTTTCAGATGATATTCATGTTTGGGTTAGGTTCAGTCACACTGGCTGTGTCTGCATTTATGGCCCGGGATGGACTCCTTTGAGTCCTGGGTTTGCAACCCCAGCTGTGACAGATACATGCATTCACCTGCTTTTATCATATCTGACTCCAGATGTGAAAGAAAGGCAGATTTTGTTCACTCCTGTGTGGCTTAGATTTGGTTGCATTGTCATTTAAACATGATAATTGTGACATTCTCAAATCTGGCAAGTTTGGACACCTGCTTTACTTGATTGAGCTGTAAACTGTGTGTGAGACAGAGAGAGAGCGTGGGTGATGCGTTGGAGGCCTACCTGAGACATATGGCTGTTAGCCGCTCCATCTCTGTCTCCATGTGTTCCTGTAGCTCTCCGGGCCTGAGCAGCACCTGGCAGATGGGACAGATGGGAGCCTGGCTGTCGTACAGACTCTTCTTTTTACCTGGAGACAAAGTAGGAGACCAAACAAACAAAAACAAAACATCAGTACATGTGCAGAACAAACGGGAACATTTCATGTTTTCAGATAGTACAGTAAATGCATTATGTCCTCAGAAGTGGCGGCTAATGATTATGGAGTTTCCCCACAGTCCAGATCATCATGCAAATATAATAATTTCTTCCTTGGGCCATAAACTATATCCCCAGACACCTTCATCAAGATTTATCCTGTACTTTTTGAGTCTATGCTGCTCAAAAACAGACTGAGGCTGAAAACACGACCTATACATATACTATATAAATGCATTTCAGAGATTAGTGCAGTTATTGACACGTCCACACGTCGTCCAATTAAGTTTTCCAAATGTTTCTGTCTGTGTTCAAGTTTGCGTCGTACATACACTCAACAAAACTGCCCGGGGTTGATGTTCTTGGAGAAACCGAGGTTGGACGTTAAAGTGGTCAGCATCGAGGACACTAAAAATAGATTCCCCACCGTGCAATCTCGCAAGTGTGGCTGTGTGCTCTGCATTAATCGCACGTACAGTGCAATTCTAGGAACGTGAATGCACTTGCACACAAAGAGGGGGAGCTGAACTATGCAGCAGTCTCCACTGTGTAATGCATCTCCCAGGCCACAGCACATTTAGAGATTTGTCAGCCAAATGAGATGATGCTCTGTATAGAGTCTGCCAACACGACCTCACTTCATTGTCCTCGATCAGCAGGGCGCAGGGTGGGGCCCACCTGTGTGTCATTGTCTTTCACTGACTATGTATGTGGACAGTGTGTGTGTGTGTGGTACTCTATACTGTAAATACATTTTTTCGAGTCTAAGATGGCTAAAAATATCAAGTCGGTGCTTAATGTCGGACGACACTTCCGGAATTTCCTGTATACAGCCAATCAAATGGTTTTTTTTAGGCCGCGAACAATAGGCCCCGCCTTTGCTGGGATATCCTGTTTGGACTTTTTGTCACTATGGCAACAGGGACAACCAGGTAAGGGTCTGCAAGGGACACATAACGGTCTGTCTAAAACGAAGACCTGCAAGAATGTCATCGAAAGACAACTGGAGGGCAAATCTTAACCAGAGCAGGTTAAGATCCTCAGAGCGTGTGTGTGTGTGTGTGTGTGTGTGTGTGTGTGTGTGTGTGTGTGTTGTGTGTGTGTGTGTGTGTTGTGGCCTCCTGCTCCTTCACACAGCCCACAGCAGTGGACATGTTAAGTGACTTTGAAAAATAGGTAATCGATGACTATCTCTTTCTCTTTTTCCACATCTATCTCACTCATGCTTTCTCTCCAGACTCATCCATTTCTAATTTTCTGCTCCCGACCACCTCTTTCTTTCTTTCTTTCTTTCCTTCCATCACTCCCCCCCCCACACACACACCTCACGTTATCCATGTCTCTCATCTCCTTCCTCTCCGTCACCTCTCCTCTGGCCTTATTGTCTCCACCCTGCTCCCTTTGGTAAACATCCATTTCTCTCCTTGTTTCTCCATCTCTTCTTTTTCCCCCCCTCTCCTCTCTCCTCTCCTCCCCTTTATTGCTTTGACAAGATAATTTGAGTCATGCTGAAGCCGTCACCATACGCCACAGCAAACAAAGAGCGATCCAATCCCTGTCTGCTGCTGATGGGGCTCTTTCAATTCCACAGGCAAACACACACACCTGAGGGATGCAGGCAACACACACACACTCAGTCATGTATACAAATATGCCTATGCTTTTTTATTTTTAGGCTTTTGTAATAGCACAATTTAGGTTTTTTTGCATGTCAACGTGCAGCGATTTTCTCTAGAAATGTTTTATTTGCACTGGCGAAAGACGGATGTTAACAGAATGTAAATGCACCGAGGGACAAAGGAATGACAACAACCAACAACAGGTACATTTTAAGTGGAGGAATTTTCGAAAATGTGTAAACGTCACATTTGAGTACTTTTCTTTCTTTCTTTTAACAATAGGGACCAAAAAACAAACTTTTAACCACGGAAACTTTCTGTAAACATGTAAATTACACCGCAGGTGAAAAGCCATCACCAAGAAAAAGAATCAGAAAGGAAATAACTAATTATTTTTATTTAAATGAGAGCCGAACAGAAACTTTTCCTCGTCATCTTTGTGTTCAGTTTGTCTTTTCCCTTTATTTTCTCTTACACCACTTCTGCTTCCACTTTTCTCCCTTGTTCCCCTTCTCTTTTTTCCACTCTTTGTCGAGCGCTCCCTGAGGGAGATGAGTGATGGAAAGAGGTGGACGAATAAGATAAATCCAGGCGAGGAGGAGGAGGAGGAGGAGGGAGAGAAGGGTGTGAAAGAGGGGCAATGTTGATGTGATGTCGCACACTAGGCTTGTCAGTGCCTTAAAGATGATTAATGTCGAGACACGCACACACACACACACACACACACACACGCACTCACAGACACACACAGTCCCCTCATGTCCTGCTGTGGACCTCACACATACCCTGCGGCACAACAAGGGTGCGTTTAATCTCAGGCAGCAGAGGGGGAAGACACTGGAGTCAGGGCAGGTAGAGGAGGGGGAGAGAAGGAGGAGAGGAAGGAGCCGGACAATAACAAGGAAATAGGCCTGACAGGACTTTTTAGTGCTGATATTCCTCAGTGAATGCCAGCTGCTGGAGCCAACAAGGGATGGATGGATGGATGCGTGGCTGGAAGAGAGGGGAGCGGAGGTGCACATCTCCCTGACAGCCATGATGGAGTGTCGGCCTGATCCCTCCTAATGTGCCAAGATGGATCGTCTCATCTCTCTTTCTCCCCGACTTTTTTCTTCTTCTTCTTTTCTTCTCCTTAAACCTTGCCACCTTACACTCGCTCTTCTTCCTATGCTCTCCTGATTTCACCACCCTTTTCTCAGCCAAACCCATCCCTCCATCACTCCCCTCTCCTTTCACCTCTCTTCCTCTTTCCCACTTGATCCAGTTAATGGCGCTCACCGGTTATGTTCGTGTCATAAAACAACATGTCACCCCGCCAGCTGACAGGAAGCATAACCACTGACTTTTTTTCTTTTTTTGCATCTTCTTTTCTCTGGTTTTATTTACTGGCCGCTATCGCTCTGCACAAGGTACACAAATCAAACGTCCTCCAGCAACAAGTCACCACATTTAGAATCAAGCTCTAAACAATAAAAGAGGATTGTAAGCCTTCAATAACAAGTGATGAAGCTAATAAATACATGTTTTGATTTGAGTTAACGTGACAACATCTTATTTCTATTTATTTCTGATTGTGCTTTAAAGGTGCATTATGTAATAAATCTAAAACAACTGGTCATAAAATCCTCCTAATATGTCACAGAGACTCAGGAATAATGTTCATATAACAAACTGAACTCACCAACAACAACAGTACAGACAAAATATTTGCATTAAAAAAAATCTTTTGCAGACTGCAAATCATGTTTATGTTTTGAAATCATGTTTTGGCATGTGGCGCCACCTACCCCCATCTACCAATCACTGCAGTCAGTAGAGTCTCAGCTGCTGAGCAACCACGGGTCGCCAGTTATGTCAGAAAACTAAACCTAAAAGTATTTAGGTTTAGTATTTTGAATTTGAATGTAGTAAACGTTTTTGGCCACATTCTTACATATGGCACCTTTAACTATTCAATACACACACACACACACACACACACACACAACTCGTCAGACAATTATAGACACCAGATGGCGAGAAGGATATAGGGAGGTCATACGGAAGAGTGGAGCGCAAAAGAGGAGGAATCCTCCCTCCTCTCATCCTTATATTCTTCTTTTCCCTCATACCTGCACTCTGACTCCCTCTCTCCCTCTCTCTCTCTCCACTGCCGCAGCCTTCCTTCCTTTCTTTTACCACTTTGTTTCCCCCCTCTGTCCTTACAGCAAATTTAATCTGTTTTAACATGTGCAGTATCTTTCATCTTCCGTCTGTTATTTATGTTTGCACACACACACGCACACACACACACACACACACACACACACACACACACACACACACACACACACACACACACACACACACACACACACACGCTCCTCTTCCTGTGTTGCTTTGGTCCAGATGAAGTGGGAATCAATAGATGCTAGATAGTGCCCGGCTCCCAGTCCCAGACTACAATGAGCTGAGGTAAAAGGCCACCTCCAGAGAGGGCAGGGATTGTCAGCTCAATACTCACTCTCAATGGGACCAGAGATAAAAAACCATTTGGGGTGTCCTCACGGCTCAATGGCCTAAGAGGCAAACCTTGTACTCACAACACTGTGGCTCCAAATCCCATTTAATGACCTGTATTGCGCGTCGTCCCTTTGCTTTTTTTTTTTATCTCGCCCATCGTGCCCACAGCCTCTCAGGACTACGGTGCGTGTTGAAGTTTTCTTTTAAAAGACGCGAGCATCTGTCGGAGGGAAAATTTCCCCGTCTTTAAAATCTGCCCGCAAAAGGGATTAAATGAAGTTGTAAATTATACACGCAATCAGCTAATGAGTGGCGAGCATGTAAACTGGATGTAAACACAACAATACGAGTTCGAGAGGAGCAGTTGCAGATTTATGAGTTGGCACATGCACAGAGAGAGATTCGTACAGCTATTTTTAGTTTTTAGGACACTGTAGTGACTTGCCTTCATTTGAAGAGCCTAAAAACAGCTTCATGACTACAGTTAAGGCCTGAAACCTTACCTTAAAGGTGCATTATGTAATAAATGCAAAGCAACTGGCCATAAAATCCTCCTAATATGTCACAGAGACTCAGGAATAATGTTCATATAACAAACTGAACTCACCAACAACAACAGTACAGCCAAAATATTTGCATTAAAAAAATATTTTGCAGACTGCAAATCATGTTTTGGCATGTGGCGCCACCTACCGCCATCTACCAATTATTGCAGTCAGTAGAATCTCAGCTGCCGAGCAACCACGGGTTGCCAGTTAGGTCAGAAAATTAAACCTAAAAGACCTCGGTATTATGATTTGAATGTAGTAACTGTTTTTGGCCACATTCTTACATATGGCACCTTTAAATGAATAACAATTGAAATATTTAGAAACAGAGAGATTTATGGTAGAAAAGAACACATGAACACACACACACAGAGACACACGTGGCTGTTTTTCTGTCCTTGAACATCTGTCTCCTCCTGTGTGTGTGTGTGTGTGTGTGTGTGTGTGTGTGTCATGTACACACACTCTTCCATTTCCCTCCTCGTCGTTCGCCTAAATGAGTTTTCTGACATGCATCAAGTGTTTACGCCCGCCCGCCCCTCTTTTTTCCTCGTCCTCCTGCTCTCCTCCTCTCACCCCTCCCCTCCCGGCTCGCCCGGGCCAGTTAGCCATAACACCCGCCAACATCGGTAAACAAGGAAATCTCTCAGCCGCGGCTCGACATGTAACCGCATTACCGCGCCCGATAACCTCTTCAAATAATGTGCGATAAGGGGAATTTGATTTGATTCACAGGAAGGGAAAGAGGGCCACTTCTGCTCTCTCCCTCCAATCTCTTCCTTTTTCATTTGCCTTTCTCTTGCTTCGTCTTCCTTTCATTCCCTCTCCTTTTTTTTTTTTTTTTCCTGCTTCACTTAGCCCACGGGTGTGTGCCCCCCCCCCCCCCAGAATGACACCGCCTCGCATCCACAATCAAATAAATCCCACTGAAGTGTCAGCCTTCATTTTCGACTCGGCCCCTCTCTTTCTCTGCGACCACGGCGAGGCGAGGTGAGGTGAGAGGGCTGCGTGGAGCCATCATCTCCATAATGGCAAATATGAGCCCTAAAGCCCAAAAAACAGGGACCGTATTAACACAAATGGGACGAGCAAGGTGTGTGTGTGTGTGTGCCTCCCGGTTAAGGTGATATAGTTTTTTCCCCTTAAGTGAGCTGTGATTTAAGCAGGTGAGACACTAGGCTGATCACCAGCTCACCGTGTGTGTGTGTGTGTGTGTGTGTGTGTGTGTGTGTGTGTGTGTGTGTGTGTGTGTGTGTGTGTGTGTGTGTGTGTGTGTGTGTGTGTGTGTGTGTGTGTGTGTGTGTGTGTGTGTGTGTGTGTGTGTGTGTGTGTGTGTGTGTGAAACAGATGAGGCTGCGTGGCTCATTCAGAGGACATTTGATGAAATGGAACGGGGGTCAACTTCAGTTTGCCACCGAGGCTGCGTTTACTCTGCTCCGTTTATGCGAGTATTTCCTGTGTCTGTCTGCCACTGTGTGTGTGTGTGTGTGCGTGGTCCCACTCCCTGACAGTGATGCATGGCACTTTTAAATAGCACTCCTCCACACCCTGCTCAAAACTCATCACCAGGCTCTTTCACTATCCCCTCCCCTCCCCTCCCCGTCGCTCCCTGGGGTTGTCACTTTTAGAAAAGCAAATGAAATGTCGGCGCGGTGGAGAGCAGGGATGAAGAGATTGCCGGATAGAGAGGGGAAAGGTGTGTGTGTGTGTGTGTGTGTGTGCAGAGGTGTGGATGCGTCTGCTGTCTGTTTGGGTCATGGGACTAAAGATATTCTCTGTGAGGCGCGGAGCGAAATGCAAATCAGAAGATACATTTATTTTACACACGGACGGGACGTCAACACGGGGGGTGTGTGCGGCTATAACTGCAGTCAGAATTATTCTTTCTCAGTGATTTGGCAACACAAGTTTGAATCTGTGTGTCCGTGTCTTTGAGAAGAATTTATAGGATTTTGTATAAAATAAAATAAAATGTCAGGAATAAGGGAAAAGTGAAAGGGAAAGACCGATAAATGAATGCATTATAAATCATCAGCTGTCTGGTTCTGATAAATGGTCATCTGATGATCTGTGTGTGTGTGTGTGTGTGTGTGTGTGTGTGTGTGTGTGTGTGTGTGTGTGTGCGTCACTCCTGGGACTGCGCTCCACGAGTGTTTCTCTGAAAGACTCAGGGGTGATGCTCGTGAGGTTAACCCAGACTACTGACAGCTGTTTATTTAATCAATCACCTTGTCAGTGTGTGTGTGTGTGTGTAAATGTGTGTGTGTAAGACAGAGAAGGAGAGAGAGTAAATTAATGAAGCATTAACCAAGTATTGACCGTCAGAGCAGAAATACACACACACATAAACAAATATTCTGAAGAGAAAAGACAGAAGAGTCTGTTCAATTA
>NC_139806.1:8572654-8610154 GCF_963457635.1 Microchirus variegatus | reverse complement strand
CACACACACACACACACACACACACACACACACACACACACACACACACACACACACACACACACACACACACACACACACACACATTTGGAGGGGGGGGGGGGGGTGCAGGTCTGCAGCTCAGATCAATAGAAAATTAAAGAGACTGAAATGGTTTCTGCTCACACATTAACCTTCCCTCTCTTTTTCTCCCTTTCCTCCGCCCTTTCTTCTCCTGTCTTTTTTCCCCATCTTCCCTCCCTCTCACTCACTTCCTCGCTCTGTCTCTTTGTCCCTCGCCCTGGTCTAATAGCCGGTGCCACTGACGACAACGGTGTTCCAAACAACTTGAGTATAGGTTTTAGTGACAGGCAGATGAGAGATGTGTTGTTGTGCGTTTGAGCTGTAAAAACGGCGAGAGGAGGAAAAGGGGGGGGGGGGGGGGGATAAAAAAGAAAAAAGAAAGAAAGAGGGGTGAGATGGTGGGATGAGGGGATGGAGCATTAATAGCACAAAGATGACAGGGGCTTTGGATACTCTCTCTCTCTCTGGACACACACACACACACCACACACACACACACACACACACACACCACACAAACCGTCTGGGGACTCAAATCTCAGAGCAATTTTCAGGCCGGATGATTGGCAGCTTGATGCGTATTCTTCCCCTACAAGAGCGACTGATAACTCCAGCTATCCCATTCCACTCCACCATCCCTCTACCTCCTTCTCTCTCTCTCTTCTTTCTTTCTTTTTTTTGTGTGACTTTCTCAACATCTCCATGACCTGATCTCCTCCTTCTCCTTATTCTCTCTCTCGCTCTCCATCCCTCTTCTTCTTCTTCTTCTCTTGCCTCATGCTCTGTCTGTCTCTCTCTCTCAGGGCCTGTTGTGGGGCTATTACAATGACAGAGGCGATAAGGGACATTTATCACATGTGCGGTGCATGGGGCCTCAACAGGTCTGAGGGGGAGGAACACACACACACACACACACACACACACACATCACATGCATGCAAATGTGCAACCACCCGCGCACACTTAAGTGCATTAACGCCTGCAAATAAATAAACATTTAAGGGTTACATACAGTATGCCCACACACACATATCCTCTATGCGTGCGTGTGTGTGTGTAAAACGGTGAATCATCCTCCTACCCCCCCCCCCCACATCTCCCCGCATTTTGTATTTTGCAGTTGAATGAGGCCAATTCCCCATAATTCAATACAGTTGAAAAATGAAACCCCCCCCCCCCCCGTAAACCGCTACAGCGATTTTACAGATCCCCGCTTATCCCCATAATTCATTATTTCCAAACTGTAACAACATTACATTTCATTTGTAATGCTCCGCCTGCCTCAGCCATTTGCCAATTGTTATATCTTATTGTTTTCCTTCACCAAGAGGGAGAAAAGTGAGTTATTGGGAGGGAGGAGAGGAGGAGGAAGAAACGGCGGCTGGCTTCTTCTCTGCCTGCCGTCTACCTGTCTGTCTCTGGATCCGTCTCTGTCCTCCTCTCCTCTTCTGTCTCACCGAACGAACAGTGAACACATGAGTTGTTGTCCTCATTGTGGGCTCACGGATAATGAACCTATTGTTTGTGCACAAACGGAGTGAGGGGACTATTGTTGTCCAGCGCCGTGGTACAGTCAGATCCGCAGCTGGGATCAGTGCAGGACAGAGCCGGGGACGAGGAGAGACGTTAAAGTCCTCATTATGTAGAACGTCTCTGGAGTCTTATATCTTTATATGACTGATAGAATAAAAAAAAAAAAAAAAAAAAGGCAGTTTAAATGGAAATAATTTAGTTGCGTACTTGTAAAAACAAATTGAGATTCAAGGTTGAGAGACAAATGGCAGCAAATTCTAAAATATAGAGTTTTCTCCATCGCGTGTGGAGTTTTAACAACTTCATGAAATCCTAACTTGTAGATGTATGTAGTAAAAAGGAAGTTATTTCCCCCCATAAGCATAACAAAACAACTGGGAATACTTCATTTGAAGTACTTTCTAATGAAATGACTTTACTACATGTACTTTTTCTCGTCTCTCCTGGACCGTCTCGCCGCTCAGGCTGTTTTTGTTTTACACGTCATGCTTCCTCACGGTGAGAGGGAAGCTCGCTTTTCTGTTGCACTTGGATATTGATGGCAGGGAATCGTGGGCCAAATAGGAAACATGAAATTATAAAGCAATAACGCGGCGCACACACCGATCCATCTCCACCATTTCAAAAGATCTTTGGATGGCGGAATAAAAAGGGGGGGGGGCAGAAAATAGCTTAACCAAATCACGAGGAAAATCCAATAATTTGTGTCACGTGGGATTACTCACTTTACAACTGAGAGAGAAACCTTCACTTTTAGATTCTTCTCAACAGTGCAACTCCAAAGCAATTCTGCTCGAAAACATGAATTGCAATCGAAGCAAAAGGGGTGTGTGTGTGTGTGTGTGTGGGTGTGCAGTTTAAAATATTATACAGCCACCCATAAGCTTTTGTCGATATTGCACAGAAATATCATTCCACACCAGCTGCTGCGAGATAACTCAGGGAGGCTGTTGCAATAGTTACGGCTTCAAAAAGAGATTCTTCAAATGGGAAAAACATCGCTTAGATCAAATATTGGAATGGCCATTAATCTGGGAGCTAAAAAAAAAAACACACTTTGACGTCCCTTTCACACTCACACAGACACACACACAGAGATGCTGAGACACTCTCAGTCCACTGCAGTCCACTCATTTATCACAGGCTGCAGCCACTCTGCGGCCCTGCCCATGTTACTGTACCCTGTCACAGTGCTGGCTAAACAAACTGCACCTTGATGTATAAGGGCTTACACCGGCCATAAACTTATTCACTTTTAACTAGCATGCTACCGGCTTGGCACGGCCAGACATCACCTTTACTCTGTGTGTGTGTGTGTGGCGTAAGAAAACTGCCGGTGAGAAATTAACCCCCTGGGTGCTGCTTCATAAGTCACTCCTCTTCTTCTTCTCCCTCCCCCTCCATCATCCATCTTTATTCCTTAGCTCAGGCATTAGTCCTGTATCTATTACCCCATTACAGTGTGTATGTGTCTTTGACAATAGAGGAAATGGCTCCGTTGTAAGAGAAGAATCGCAGCTTATGTCTTGTTACGACGACAAGAGGCTTCCTGTCGGGGGGAATGAATGGAGAGAGAGAGAGAAAGTGCCGACATCAGTCCTAATGATGTCTCTCTTCTCTTCTCGAAGAATAGTCCACCCATTGTTTGTTTTATTTATAACCGATCAGTCAGCGGTTCTTATTAAAGGTCCAGTGTGTAACATTCAGGAGGGTTTTATTGGCTCAGAAACGGAATGCAGCCACATGTATGTTTGTATAAGTCTGGAGCATATTAGCTTTAAATAAATGGTTTGGGTTTTTATTGGAATAAGCCTTATTATATGTACTTGCTTTACATAGAACCATAATTTTGGCTGCCATTTTTCTACAGAAGTGGGAATATTACCAAAATAACCATCACCCCAATTGGGGTACCAGAGTAATTTTACGGTAAGGTATGGGTAGGGCTAGACCGACAAAAAAGCGTCACTCCCTTGTGACCGGAGTTTCTTCAACACCTGCGGTCTCTTCCCATACAAAGCTTGATCTGGTTGAAACAGACAAATAAGCAGAAAAAATTAGCTGCTCCATTTTGTTGTTGAGTTCGTTGTTGGTGTTGTTGTTGCGTTCGTTGCCATCGCACCCGGCCAACAAAGTAACGCAAGCCTGACCGAGGGCTTTACTGTTCCAAACCGTACCGTACTGAACTGTATGATGGAAACACAGCTTTACCGTACACACGACGGGAAAACAACATCCTTTAAGGCCACCGTAGTCTTTCATTTATTACAATTTGAAGTCTCACCATCAGATGTCACTAAATCTCACACACCGGACCTGGAAACAGCTAAATCAATGTGGTTTGTGAGTGTGCAATCGCCAGAATGAATGTATGAATTGTTGTTTTCATTAGCACTAAACGAGCCGTTTACCAAACTAGTACTAGTACTAGTACGGCAAAGTCTAAAGTTGCGTGTTTCTGTGCGAATCGTAATCTCCTCCTCTCGTTTAATGGAGCACATCTAGATAAGAGGCGACGTCGTAAAAACAGTAGAACCGATGTCAGAGTTACAGGTTAAGCGTGCAATGTTGGCACAGCGGCACATGTGTCAACCTCAGTCACCCTGTTCTCCCATGGTGCTTTGCTGTTTTATAGACTATATGTATTTATTGTCTCCAGTCAGTCTGGAGTCAATCAGGTGACGCACTTATCGGGCAAAAAAAAAAATGTGATTAACGATGAGCTGATAGTTGCGGCGTTATTAACAGTTATTGCAACACATACACACACATATGATCACATGGTGTTGCAGACATGCAAACAAGCACACACACACACACACATCTCCCACTGACACGTATCATCAAGCAGCACCACCTATGCACACAGCCAGTAAAGGTTAATAACGTAGATTTTTATGAGTGCAGTAAGTTGAAGATGCACGAGCACCGTTCTTATCAAGCCATAAATTCATTAGTGGCTGACACGCACACACACGCACGCACACGCACGAACACACAAACACACACACATGAGAGACATGCAGGAAAATCATTGTCCCTTGTTTTAGTTAAAAGGTCGGCGTGTGAATTCAGAAGTAGATAGACTTAGATACGTTATAGGTTTTTTATATAATGTGGTGACATATACAGAATCTGCTGGGATTGTGTATTGCATTTATGTATAAATATTCTGAATAATTCTTCAAGTTATGGAAACTACCAAGATTCCCCAAAGATGTCCCTGTTTTAGTTTAAAATTTAGTTGAATATACAAAGTTGTGTGAAAAAAAAAACATATTTAAACGTATGTTTAGTGTGCTTTTTCAACTCATTATCATCACATTTTGGTACAGTACATATCAGCGTTTATTGTTTTTATGTCTGACTTTTAAGAGAGGTTGAATTGAGCATGATTTGCAAGAGGTACCTGCAGCCAAAGCTTTAGTCTCCATCTGTAAAAACAAGACACTTAACACTTACGTTTCCTGATAATATAAAGATGTGATGTGTACACGTACACACACACACACACATTATTTCCAACCTAAAACACACCATACGTCTGCCTCTTGTTGTCGGCTCAAAGTGCCGAACATCACAGCTTGAGAGGCATCAGAGGTGTCGTCATTAGAGCTCGTCGCACACATGGATGTGACAGGGCTGTGTCTCTGTGAGCCAAAAACACTCACATCAGCGCAGTGTCAGTGTCAGTTCAAACAGAAAAACACACTCAGTCGGCCTCACACTCACACACACACCCACACACACACACACAACACTCTGCACTTCTAAACCATTTGGACTTTGTGCCTTTGTCCACCACAGAGAGGCTGTTTAACTGTGTACACTTCATCGAAAAATACAACACAAATAAAAAGTGTCGCTGGATATGAAAATTTAGCTGTAAAAAAACATGCGATATTATCAGATGGTTTGAGTCTGAATAGAAACAAAGAGAAAATGTACTTTCTGAATGAAACTGTTTATAGAGATATAGAAAATACAGCTTAATGTAATTTGAGGCAAAAAGAAATATAAAAATAATGACATGGTTGGGTATGAGTACAGAATACTGTGTGTCCTATATGTTTTGCATTCAAGGGCCCCGGTAAATAAATGCTTAATGTGGAAAAGAACTTGTTTCACCAAAGAACTTTCCCCATAAACTACATTTATGAAATAAAACATTTCATCCTCATTACAGTGAAATGCCTCTATTAACATTCTCCTGTGCAATAACTGCATATGATGATAGTGAAAATCCCCCCTTTTTTTTTTTTTTTGCTGTTTTACTAATAGCCATCATGTGCATGTACTTAACGAGTGATTTAAGTGGAGGTTATTATGCCGACTAATAAGGAAGTAAGGTAGACATATGAAATCTCGAGCAAACAAAAAAAATATTATGGTATCATAAATTCTTTCTCATGTTACATGTGCTATTATTATCCAACCTACAAAAACATTTAGGAGAGTAATAAGGGTGCTTGTTGCTCACAGTTGCCCATTTAGAGGAACTTATCATGTATTAATGGAGCAGCAGAGCCATGATTCTATCCAGGATTAACTTGTTTACAGACTGAAATGAGAACTGGATCCTTTAGGATCAAGTGCTCTTGCTGCACTTGGCATAAACTACATTTAATCTTCCAATCACACACAGAAAACCAGCTTTTTCATTCTATTTTTGTGACTCTGTGACCATAACACTTTTGAGAAAAAACTGTCTCGAAGTTGACTTTAGCGTGAGTGATTTATTGTCGTGGAGCCGATAAACGAGACCTGGTGCAGCCCCCCTGGTTTTGTAATACAGGGAAAAGGTTAACCTCCATTACCCGACAATCCACGCTGCAGTGCGGCTACAGTACAGTGTGTCCGTTAGTGGCCCTGAAACCATACACACATCACACATCCCTTTTTTCCGCTCCTGCAACGGCTTTGCAGGTGCTGGTCCTGTAACAGTGTGTAGTTACAGGAAGTTTTACTCCGAGTATCACAGCGAGACAGACGAGGATATTAGCTAACAATGTGGTGGAGGGAGGGAGGGAGGGGAGAGGAAGTGTGAGTGTCTGACACGGAGAGAGAAAAAGAGACAGTAAATCAGACCAACATAACATGAACCGCAGTTCCACAGAGTCATATTACCCTTTTTTTTTTTTCGTGACAGGAAGTTCACAGTGAAAACACACACACTTTAAAAAAAATGCTTGATATCACAATCTGCTTTTTTGTGGCCGCAAACTCGTGTTTGCATGGATCATAAAAGTGCACAGTACACCTGTTAAGTTTGTCGTGTTACATCACGTCTGTCTTTTGTTACCTCTTTAGGAACTTTTCTGGCATAAAAACACGGTTTTTATCAGGACCGGGGGGTCCTCATGGAGGCCAAAACCTGGTGCTACTGAGGCAGAAACTCATTCAGTGGTAACTGGTGATGCTTAAGGTCGGGGATAAAGCTTTGACTGTGAGTTCTTGATCAACACAGTGAAGTCCTCAGCCGGTGCTTGCAGATCTGCAATCAGTTTTTTTTATATATATTTTTTTAAAGTGGAGATTGGCTCTGATTCTATTGCAGAAGATATATTCTATAAGATATATGTACTCTTCCCTTCCACACAAACAGCTCTTATTACACTCATACTATTTCAATAGTCACCAGATGGCTCCCCCCCCCAAACACACACACCACACCACCACCTCCTTCTACTGCCCTATTATTCTTATGTCAGTAAACGTGGCCCGGTATAAATCCAAGCCTTTTAGCCGTCTTCCTCTCACTATAATATGGCCATCACCATTACAATGTGTGCGCACACACACACACACACACACACACACACACACACACACACACACACACACACACACACACACACACACACACACACACACACACACACACACACACACACACACACACACACACACACACACACACACACACACACACACACACACACACACACACACACACATGCGAGGCGTCTTCTCTATAATAAGGCCATCACCATTAAAGCTGTCACTGGCAGAGTGTTGAGTATTACTGCAGAGAAATTACACCTCACTCACCCTCCATGACACTGTGTGACCTGCAAACACACACACACGAGCTCCACCGTCTGTCCTCACACACCCGTGACTCACACTGTGTGTGTATGTGTGTATGTGTGTGTGTGTCGGCAGAATCTGCACGTGTGCGTGTGCATGTGTTTCTAAATGGATGAGGGTTACCACGCCTATGACTGGCTGCTGAAAACAGGGAGAAATGTTTGATAAAGTCAGAAGGAGAATCTTAAAGTTTCTATGAGTTGATGGGTGTTTAAAATGCCACAATGTTTTTTTTATGTGATTTTTTCTTCAACTTCATGTATCAGAATATTATACATATAAGCCAGGGCATATTCCCTTTCTCTCTGAAACACAATTTGTGTTAAGTGCACGTCCCCTACTGTAATTCCTAGTTTGGTTTTAGATTTAAATTTGAATATTCTTACTATAATAACTTAAAGTGGAGATAGAGGAAGTACACATTTAAATATTTACTTGTTTTATGAGACGTTTGGATGAAAGTAAAATACAGAATATATAAGAATTGTCATTATATATGTATTAGGACTATAAGAGAACATACACTTCAAGGTTGTGTAATGCAAAGTAAAGGGAATATTTAGTAGTATGTTTTGTGCTATAATGCAATAAAAAGAACACACAATTTCACGTTTTTTCAGTTTGTTGTATCGTTGTCATAGTTTGTTTGTAGTTGGTGTAAAATACAGCCACGTATACCTTTAACAAAACACGGTTACTTTCCTTGTTTGACTTTCCGCGTCACGCCCGTCGTTTCATTCGTAAAAGTCGCTCGTAAACAAAGACCTGTGGCCTTCGATGTTCATAAAAGTGGCATCTCCCTGAGGGCCAAGTGTGACAAACCGCTGTCTGTGGATCAATTTGGCAGACGGGGGGGGGTGAGCAGGCTCAGAGATTAGAGATTTCTAAAACCACCATAAACACACACACGTACGCACTTTGCCTGATGCATTTATCACATTAGTATTAGCTCTCCTCTCTGTCACCACAGTCCTCACAGGCCGCGTTGACATGTGGTCCCCGGACCCTCACAGCATCCCCAAGGCCTCGTGGCTGTGTTGTTTCCTTATTCCCCCCACAGTGATCATTTTCTCCATGTTAAGAAATATAAAATAAACTTATCTTCGTATCTTCTCAACTAAACGTGAAATATGGCATGACAGAGAAAAAAAAAGGATATGAGAGAGGATGGGAGGGGCGGCGAGTGACAAGGGAGAGACAAAGATTGGTGATGCCAGTTTCCATATGACAAGTGGCAGCGTTATGAAGATGGACGGGCGGCCGAGATGGAGCGCCTGACCTTTCCCAAAATGCCACATGTCACCGTGCTTTTATGTCACTCCCCGCAAAACAATATGTCAGGGGCATAAAAAATCATTACGCCCTCTCTGAATTATGCTGTTGTGGCACACCGCAAAAAAATAATCATTAAGATGACATTATTCCACACTTAACTAGGTGGAGGACGAGCACATTGTGGGGGAAGGGGGGTTGAATTTATGATTTGTCATGATTTCATGAGTAACGCAGACACGGCGGACCGTCGTCGTCTTTTTAGACGTATCGTTACGACTTTTTATGCTTTGACGTAGAAGCTGGAGGAGCAGCGGTCGACGGCTGAAGAGCAGACGGAGCAGAGACGAGAAGCATATGGCAGACGTGTTACGGATCCGCCGCAACATTACGATCAATCTAAAATGAGCATCAGGAGCAGAGAGAGAAGCTTTCCGAGGAACATTGACTCGACGCGGTTCCTGCAGGAGGAGAGAGGACTTTCTATTAAAGATTCCCCATCTGACACTTGAGCCATGTAATTGTCATCTTACAGCTCCATAATGTGTCCGTGGGATTCATTTTTTCGAGATGGAAAATAAAAGTTTAGCACCCATCTGAGATTATTAAAATACACGGACCATGTCATCGGGGTTTCCTATTTTAAATCTAACTGTGCGGTTTCTGCTCTCTCCAAAAGTGAGGATGGCACTGTAAGTTGCAGCTACCTTTAGCTTATAAAAAAAATTGAAAAATCACGATATCAACGAGTTAGAAACTGAAATGTTAATATTTGTTGATTTTGACACAGTTAATGTTGACCATGTTGGTAACGCAGAAGCACAGTGAGCATGCTGAATCAATGGGAAAGGATCTATTTTTTTTTTTTTACCACAACCAAAGTGGTGCTGCTTGTATCATAAAATAAAAAAACTATGACACTGATTTTCTGGAAACATGGAGTGAGGGTGGTGCAAAGAAAGATCCACTACATTTTGAAGTGGATTTGACAAATGGAGTGGAGACATTTTTTTTTTCCACTCTATGTGTCACGGCAAGATAAAAGACTTTAAAAAACATTTTAAAGAAATACTGCTATGATTGTTTTGGAATAAAACATCATAAGTTAACTACAGGATATCTATCCAATATCTATAATATCAGATGAAAATTGATGCAATTATATAAAACCATTGGTGTCACTTTTTAAGCCTTTTCTGCGCCTTTTGTGAATTGATAGGAAATTATTTTATTTATCTCATGTTAATTCAGATACACTCTTAGAAATAAAAGTGCTAAGTAGAACTACGGCTTGTCCTTATACGAGAACCCTTTTTGGCTCCAGGTAGAACCTTTTTATAAAAGTTTCACCAAGAATCCTTTTAAAATTCTTTAAGGGGTTTTAAGTGGGTTTTAAAGGGTTCTCTGGATCAAAATGGTTCTTACTTGAACCATTAGTGTTACCAAGAACCCTTGAAAAACCCTTTCTTCAGGAAAGTGGTTTTCAGAAGCAAATGGTTCCAGGTAAAACCTCAGCCCTTGTAGAAGAACCCTTTTGGAACCCTTATTTCTAAGAGTGTATGAAGGAAAAAGCTGCACAACATCATCCACATCCACAGACTTAGCTCCACCCTCTCCCTTCTATGGTACCAGACAGAGGCTGGTCCATGGTACAGTACAGTACAGCACGCTGATGCAGTGAATAGAATGATGGCTTTATGTCCAACTGAACTATTGATCTAGAGGGATTGCACAGTGGAAGACTCTGACATTTCGCATGGTATTTTAGCTGGGAGATGCTCGGGAGGCAGACATTTGACCTATATTACCCTGGGCATGACAGCACACATGGAACACACACACACACTGTACACAGAAATGCGCACTCGCACACACACAATGTCCTGTCCTATCTGTGTGAGCATGTCGTCAGTTGTAATAGCTCCTGACATCAGCAGAATTGAGTTTGGAGTCAATGTGGATGTCCTCTATAAGCCAATCATCCAATCAGCGCTCTCCTGACTACATGGGTCAAAGGGCAGGGTGATGTCATACTTTCTGACAACATGACACAAAGCCTGGGAGAGAGAGCGAAAGAGCGGGAAGGATAGATAGATAGATAGATAGATAGATAGATAGATAGATAGATAGATAGATAGATAGATAGATAGATAGATAGATAGATAGATAGATAGATAGATAGATAGATAGATAGATAGATAGATAGATAGATAGATAGATAGATAGATAGATAGATAGATAGATAGATAGATAGATGGTGTCTGAATCTCAGCTTTGGGGTGCTATAATGACACAGTGGTGAACTGAACACACACACACTAAGGAGCCTCTATACTTCTCCAAATCTGCTCGCCAACAATAAAGCACTCAGTGAAACATTTATGACTTTCATAAACAAGAGCCAGTGATTAATGTTAGCCCTCTTCTCTGGGATTTCTAATAAAGCATGACACATTTACACCCTCGGTCAACGCAGCCAAAGATCTATTAAACGTGTCTGAGAGAGGATAGATGGCCACGGAACACACACGTGTGTACGCTCACTTATTCGCAGAAGAAAAGGAAATTGACCAAACAATGTCTCACTCATGTTTTCTTTTTTTTCTCTCTCTCTCCATTCAAGGCAGAATAAAAAGAAAACCACCCTAATGCCCAATTTGCTGTGACATTTAAGGCTCAGTCTCCCCTGATTGGAGTGCTGGCATGGCACCAGATCTCCTCACTTTCCAGGACAACTGCAATTGTTTGGAGTTTGCTGCCCACTTCTACGAGTCTCCGAGCCTTGTTTAACAGCTGATTTGTTGGGGTGTGCGGTTGTAAAACCTCTGATATATTAACACGGACATCGAGAAGGGAAAAACTCTCATGGGTGACAAATCCCACGTCTTTATTTCCCTCCGGAAAATGTGAGCGAGGAGTATTTGTCGCTTATTTTCCTGCACTTTGCACCTTTGCGGCTTTATTGTGACGTGGTGAAAAAAAAAAAAAGTCATGTAATATTTGATTTCAACTCTGGATAGAACACTACTGCTCTATGTGCAATCTTTACATTACAAAACGTAAAGGTTAAAGCCTGCAAACAGAAGAGAAACTGTTTTTCTTTGCACCAGTCCTTGACTTCTTCAATGCTTTGATTGCATAAATCTCAGACATAGTTAGAGACAGTATTTATTATTAGAACAAATGCGTTGTATCAGTCTTGTAGTGTAAGAGTGTAGTTTATGTGTGTAGTCTTAGAGTGGTCTAAGCGTATAGTCGAAGTACGTAGTCTTAGAGTGGGCTAAGTGTGTAGTCTAAGGGCACACTGTAAGAGTGTAGTCTATGTGTGTAGTCTTAGAGTGGTCTAAGCGTATAGTCGAAGTACGTAGTCTTAGAGTGGGCTAAGTGTGTAGTCTTCAAGTGGTCTAAGTGTGTAGTCTTCAAGTGGGCTAAGTGTGTAGTCTTCAAGTGGTCTAAGTGTGTAGTC
This sequence comes from Microchirus variegatus, assembly GCF_963457635.1. NCBI lineage: Eukaryota > Metazoa > Chordata > Actinopteri > Pleuronectiformes > Soleidae > Microchirus > Microchirus variegatus. Next base: position 8,597,730 of record NC_139806.1, on the reverse strand, counting down.
TAAGGGCACACTGTAAGAGTGTAGTCTAAGCCTGTAGTCTGAGCATGAAGTCAAAGTGTGTAGCCTAACATGTAGTCTAAGCACATATTCTAAGTGTGTGGTCTAAGTGCGTAGTCTAAACTTGTAGTCTAAGTGTGCAGTCTAAACATGTAGTCTAAGCGCTTAGTCTAAGTGAGTAGTCTAAACATGTAGTCGAAACTTGTAGTCTAAATATGTAGTCTATGTGCGTAGTCTAAGCGTCTAAGTGTGTAGTCTAAGTGTGTGGTCTAAGCATGTAGTCTAAGCGCGTAGTCTAAATATGTAGTCTAAGTGTGCAGTCTAAGCGTGTAGTCTAAGCGTGTAGTCTAAATGTGTAGTCTAAGTGTGTAGTCTAAGCGTGTAGTCTAGGTGTGTAGTCTAAGGGTGTAGTCTAGGTGTGTAGTCTAAGCGTGTAGTCTAAGCGTGTAGTCCAAACATGTAGTCTAAGGGTGTAGTCTAAAGTGTGTAGTCTAAGCGTGTAGTCTAAACGTGTCTACTGATCTACAGTTATACATTTCCAATAGAATAAAAGTCAGTAAGTCATCAAAATTATGAAGCCATTAAATTTAAAATTTAAGGTAAAACTGTTGCATTAGGCCATTTGAAACAGGAGCCTGATGTAAACATATTGAACTGTGCTGCAAACAGCGTTTGAGTCATGTTCACATTCAGATTCAAAGGTTACAACTCACCAAACTGAGCACGGAAAACTCAAATGTAATCTTCGTATTTGGACTACAGTCTGTTGCTAAGTCTTTCTGCATCCTCTGGGCTATTTGTGTGTGAGTATGTGTGTGTGTGTGTGTGGTAATAAAAGGTGCCATGACTCGATCTCTCCATAATACTGTAATCATATAAAAGTTGAGAAAGACATTAAAGTGGGAATGAGGACATTTTAAAAAGGGGAAAAACCCAAGCGCCAATACCACAGTGAGAGTGCCGCACAAACTCACTTTAACCTTTAGCTTCTGTCCCAGTTACACCAGAAACGCTGAATAATTACTGCTATTTCATTCACACACACACACCTCAAATTCATTACCGGCAGTCGTGTCATATGTTAAATAATCAGTCAAATATGATGATGATTATGACAAATGTTACGAACCAAATGATGTTATGCCTTTGGCAGACATTCACCAAATGCTGTAATCCGAACTGTCAAAAGTCAGAAATTAATTTCCATAAGCTCTAAGTGTGTATCCTTGGAGTCTGTTTAGATTTGTGTACTCATTTCCAGAGAAGAAACTTTAATTCTTACTCATTGAACTTAAAAATATCATATCATTTAAGCTGACAGAGCATACAATCAATCTCCTTGTCAGGCCAAAAAATGTACCAGTCTAAAGTTTTGTCATGTTGTCGTCTTATTCTTCAGTGAACCGCAATTTTTATATTATTTCCAGGTATTGTCTTGGTCAGATTTTAGTCATACTAGCACAATAATGTACTTATTTTGTGGGTATGTCATGACAGGACTGGGCCACCTGTTGCTCAGCATATTTTGAACAAACAAAAGTGTCACTTATCTTTTTGTAATTGACTCTACTAACCAAGGAAACACCTGACGACGTTTGACAATACATTGAATTTAAGTGTAGGCTTTGTCAGGCAAAGATACAGTATAACGTATATTTTAAATTGTCGCCTCTACCCTAAAAACATCCATGACAGACAGGCTGTGAATGCCTGCGAGATACTTTTAAAGAAAGCTAACATCTAGTCAAGTCGGTCAACGAACAACAAACCCCGGCCTTACTCCCTATAGACCACCTACTTTCCCTGAATGTATAACTAACCCTCATCACTCCAGTCCAACCCACTGTAACCATAGAAGCATCTGATCTCAGCCTTCACCAGGAATCCTACGTTTCCCCTCCATGCCCACAGCCACCCACTGTTTTATTGCCCACTGTTGTTCTCTGAAAGACTGGAATTCAACGTTTTATGGGGCAAAATTACCCCAGATATGTGGGGCAAGAGAAAGAAAAAAAAAGGAGGATTGCATTACTGCAACTCCTTAACGTCGGAACCGTTACACTCGATTACATTGACGGTTAAACATATATAAAATAAATTCTTCAAATGGGCTGTTCATTAGGGATTTTCTTCAAATTCCTGATACATGCCCGTAAAGTTAATAACTGGGACTGAAGGAGTGCGAGTGCAGGAGGGAAGATGCGGGGAGGAGGCGAGGGAGGGAGGGAGGGTGTGTGAGACTCTGTGTTCCTAACAGGAGGCGAGGGGTTTAGTGGTCTGTGCTTGCCAGGCTCCCTGCTGGGCCTCCTCTCATTGATGCTGCTCTTTTACAAGGGACCCTGCCTGGCAGAGAGGGGCAAAGCTCCCATGGTACAAAAGAAAGGGGGTGGGCAATTCCAGTCAGGGATGCAACTGTTGCTTGTGTGTGTGTGTGTGTGTGTGTGTGTGTGTGTGTGTGTGTGTGTGTGTGTGGTGGTGGGGGGGAAATCACTTTCACTTGCTCTGTTGAAGTAATTTACCAGTTAATAGCCGGTGAGTTTTTGCAAGACATCCAAATATTAAAAATGAAAACTGGTAAACCTGAAAAACTGTTTCCGTTGTTATTTTATCTCCACGTTGGGTGGCTCTAATTGTGATTATGCGATGGATCCATAATAGAAGAAAGAGATGGTGTCGGTGGAGGTGGTGATGGTGGTCATGATAAGAGTGGCAGACTCTTATTGTGAAATCCCGGTAGAGGGTAATTGGAATTCAATAGGAGTTAGATCATGGCTGCTGCCTCGGCTCCTTTGAGGGAAAAGCTATGGGGGATTAGCAGTCGTTAGCCCATAGTGATGTGAAGTGGAAAGGAACAGCTGGCTCTCAGCTAGCCACATGGTGTGTGTGTGTGTGTGTGTGTGTGTGTGTGTGTGTTTGTGTGTGTGTGTGTGTGTGTGTGTGTGTGTGTGTGTGTGTGTGTGTGTGTGTGTGTGTGTGTGTGTGTGTGTGTGTTACTGAGGAGCACGATAGTCAGGCCTTGTTAATACTGGTGCAAGGCCTCCACAGATGGCGTGTGTCCTAGAAACAGGTACAGATGCATTTAAGGTTTATGGACGCTTCTATATGCTACATGCTAACTGCTAGGTGGCGTACAAGGAAAGTATAGTCTACTGATAAGCAGATGAGTGGTTACATGAGAATTGAGGAAAGACTATTCAATATCTCTTATGTCTGAGGGTTTAGGTTTAGGGTTGTGGTTGGGGTAAGGTTTTATTAAAGTAGTAAAAAATATGTCTCATATTAAGAAACCCTTGCCTTCTACTTTGTGTAACTTTGTCAATCACAGCATAAAATCCCCTCAATAATCCAGAGTCATATGAATGTGTCCTCTCTGTGGACGTGTCCAGTGTTCGTGTGACAGGTCCATAGTTAGAAAACATTTAGAGGTGAATGACTAAGCACCACATTAACGTTTGGAAACTTAGTGTCTGATGCTTTACCGCAAGTGTAAACCAGGCCTTTTTTTGTGTGTTCCTGTGCAGCAAAAAGTTTATGACTGATTCTGTTCTATTCTGTTCTATTCCTTGTCGCTGCCTCCACGTTAGATGTTTCTAGTCCGCGGGGAGTCTGCTAAACTGTCAGTCCTGCAGAGTTTTACAAGCTTTGAACACTTTGTTATTTTATATAAAAGCAGGCGGGCAGGTTTGCTGAATACTTTTGCCATTTTATGTGGGGGAGATGAAGGAGAGAGAGGGAGGGAGGCAGTGAAAGAGCAGGGAAGGAAAGGTGGAATAAACAGGCCCATTAGACCAGTGTGATGATCGGGCACGTGGCTCCACACTGCAGCAAACGGCGACCGACATCACGGCGCAACACAATGCAACCGCTTGGACACTGTGCCTGTGATGTTTTTTACGTTTCTTTTGATTCCGCCAACACTGGCGTTGACAGTTACTGTGAAAACATGGTATTTTTTCATATGCAATATCCTTTTCTTATTCTACTTAATCAACCACACCTGAAACAAGGCGTTTCAGTTGTGATACATTTTTGAGTACAGTTGTTAGGGGGTATTCCCTTAAGTCTTTTAGAGATGATGACAACATCTCAAAGACACTGTTCTGTAATACTTGGTAAGAAGTCAATGATATTTACTGCAATATTTTAAAAAGACAACAACACTGACATCCACTGATTACATACATCCCGGTGTCCTGAAATAGTTCACTATTATTGTAGTAGGCTAGGGTTATAGTTGCAGGCCCTTAAATAAATATCATAAGGGATATCTATGGAGCTTTAAAGAGAAATTCCTGATTAACAACACAGTATTATGGCACACATGTTACAGGGCCAAATCAAATATGGGCACATCCAACATTACGGCATGTTTTAGGCTGTTTTTTAATCCATTGTTTGCTATTTAATATGCATCTTTGGTATTTTTTTGCCATGTTGGGTCATGTAGTTCTACTTTCCTGCCTCAGTGGTCAGGCTGCTGCTGTCATGTCCAACCACATTGTATTAATCAATCCTCTTCCCAATGGACTGAGCGCTACAACTAAGTGGAACAAGTTGCTCGCAGCGACAGCACGAGATTTAAAATCACATCTCCTCAGTGATTTCCACATACGTGGCGAGAAAGGGGTAAAAAAAAAAAGAAAGAAAAGAAAAGCGGCGCTGCTACAGAGAGCTTTTCAGATGATAGGCACGGCCTCAGGAGAGACCTCAATTCAACCGGTGTACGGGATATATCAGACCTTTGTCTCACCCCCTCTGCGGTCAAAATGACAAGACCTACTCCTCTCATCAGTGTCACGGTCTCCCTCGCTTTCTTTACCTCTCTTTCGCTCTCTTTCAATCTCTCTGTCCAGTCAGGTCAGGCTATTAAATGGTAGAATACATTACAGAAGGGGGGGGGGGGGGAGTGCGAGTGGAGGGCTAATAGATTGGAATATTATAACCATACAATAATTTCATGAAAAAGTCAAGGAGGGATCATCGTTCTTATTAACTCCAAGAGAAATTGAGGGTGGAAAATGTTCAAATAGAAAATGTTAATGCCGGGGCTATACTACATGTAATTGTGCCTGCGCCATTCCCTGGGCTGGCCCCATTCATGCCACTTTATTAGTGGTAATTGAGGATATGAATTATAAATGTGTGTGTGTGTGTGTGTGGGGGGGGGGGGGTTCTTCTTCTCATCAAAAGTGAAGCATAATGACCACTGCCATTGTTTAACCTTCATAATCGCGTGTTCTCATTTCTTTGCCTTCCTCTTCCATTCCCCGTTTTCCTTTTAACTCCATGACGACGTGGGTCTTTTGTTTTATTCATGTCGTCTCTTCAACTTCCCTGTCACTACCACACACACACACACACACACACACACACACACACACACACACACACACACACTCATCTACAAATTAAAAAATAAAAGTAGAACCATATAAGGTTCTTTGGCTTGTCCTCATAGGAGAACCCTTTTTGGTTCCTGATAGAACCAACCCTTAGTGTTACCAAGAACCCTTTTAAAACCCTTAATTCAGGAAAGGATCAAAATGGTTCTTACTGGAACCAGGTAGAACTTCAGCCCTTGTAGAAGAAGAAAACTTTTGTAACCCTTATTTCTAAGAGTGTACTAAATGTTTTACTTTTCTTCTTGTTTGCTTGTCTTAGCGTCTTAACTAACTTCTGTTTTGTCATTTATTCACCTCATCGGCATCTTGTTCCTTCAAATCTCCCCTCTTAGGTTTCTCAGAGCTAACTTGGCAGACCATTTTGCCGAAATTAAAACTATAACAGTCGAAAAAAAGAACGTGAGACGCATACTCAAACACCCACACACGGAGATGAGTGGGCGCTGGCGGAGCGTTTTCACCTTGCTGTAATTGCATAATAAGCCCCACCAGTGAGTAAATGCCCGAGGCAGGAGATCCAGCACAGGAGGCTGGGGGTTTTCTTGGCATTGTTTCTGAGAAGTTCACTTCTTCTTTTTTTTTCTAGGCTTTTTAAAGATCAGCAGCTCCACACCAACCATCCAACAAAGTCCATTAGCCCCAGCCTCTCACCCAGGAACCGTCTGCTTTTTATTTACAACATCAAACGCTTCACTTCATTAAATTACCTTTTCTTTCCCCTCCCTCCCTTCTCCTTCATAGCTCTCCTATCGTTGCATTTAGTTGAAACATGTTTTTCCGCAAACCAAAGGACGCAGGCGGGGTGACGGCAGGATAAAACAGCCTTTTTCGATGCAGCCAGCAGTAGTTTTATAGGGGGAAATAATGGGTAATTGGGAGACGGTATTTAACAGGAAACCAACATTGTGCTGTAATGCGAGTGTTGTTAAAGGGAGAGACACACAGGTTGGGTGTCTCTCCCTTTAAAAGTTGAAACGTGGGCGGCGGCCATTCACTTTTTTTTTCCCTTTTGAAGTCGTCAGCTGCCTGCTCAGTGGTGATGATGATGACGATGATTTTGCAAACAAAAAAAGTCACATCAGCACTCTCTTTAACTGTTAAAGTAGACGTATTATACGCTATTTCTCCAAGTGAACCTAGTTCCCTGGTGTCCTAATGAACATGTCTGTGACTTTGGTCAGTTCAATCACTCTGCCAAAACAGCCCTGTTCTGAACGCTCGCTTTTGAGTGTCTGTCTCTTTAAATGTAAATGAGTCACAGGAAACTACGTCAGCATCACTGAGGCTCCGGCAGCTAACAGCAGTTAGCATTTGGAAAAGCCATCATTTACCGACTCTTGCGGCACATTGCCGTCATATATAAAATCTATCCACTGGACACGTAAATCCTCTGAGGCTGGAAGTTTGTGTAGAACTCTGTGCTGCACTGTGCAGCCAAGAATAGAACACTTTGCAGACTTCTGCTCTTCTGGATACTATTGCCCTCGCCTGCACTCTCACGTTTTTTCGGGACAAAGAGTAGCTCCATGAGACAACAATTCCAGGAATGTACCATTGTGACATAGCAATGATACAGAAAATAATTAAATGAAAGTTAATTTTGTATAATATGTCTCCTTTAAAATGATTCTCCCGTTTATTCTACCATTTATCTCCATTTTAAAATATAATCAATGGAGACAATGCGATACAATTTGCATAGTTTACTCTTCAAGAGCCTTTTTTTTCTCTCCACACACAATTGATTGTTGTTTATTTGATCTCGCTCCAATCTCCTGTCAGATATGTGAGATGTTGTGCATGAAATCCCACCCGAAAGCCAAATCTTTGACTCAGATTTTTCTCTCCTCCTTCCAGCATTGATTGGGAGTTTGATTTGATCTCGGTCCCTCATGTACTGCCACATCTGCAGCTTGTACTGTTGTGTGAAGCGGGTGTCAGCTGTGTGAGCATATAAATGAAACCAGAGAAGAGTGAAAGCTAAACATTCTTCAGGATCAATATTCCAATATCTAACATCGGGGGAACTCCAATAAGTACAACGCCAGGGCCACTTCAATGGCAACATCAAGGCAGCAGGACTTACACACACACACACACACACGCACACATGCACGGAGAGACAAACGATTAGTGGGTTTCAGATAGTGATCAGGCAAGCACCATAAAATCCATCCTACTTAGGAGAAAGGAATAATTCATTTGGGGACAGGTTTCAATACGGTCCATACTAACCATGTCACAGTGAGGCGCTCACCAAAAAAAACGGTGGGGATAATTCGGGCCCAAGATGCATTGGCAAATTTTTTGAAGCAATGAAGTGAGGTCATATTGCCGGAAGCACCAGATAAGAATTAGCCAATCAATGTTCATCAAGGTGGTTAACATAATGAGCCCAAAGCCAACAAATGTGACCGAACACCGGCCGTCAAGCTGCTTGTTTTTTGGTGAGCTGTAACTGCAGGAAGCACTAGACCAGTTGCTTGATCTTTATAACCAACGTGCATGTAATTATTTAAATGTGCAAAGAGAAATTCCACTGCCATGATGGCAGAAGACTAAATGCCCATCTGCGAGCCCTCGTCGTTTCTCATCTTTCACCCAAATTATTAAGTAGCTTCCATTAGTCTTGGACATCTTTGTTTGGACAATAAGCAATGAGGCTGAACTAATGACCCTTGTCATAATTACATCAGAGGTGTGTGTGTGTGTGTGTGTGTGTGTGTGTGTGTGTGTGTGTGTGTGTAATGTGCCTGTTTGTGTGTATTCATACCAAGCCGTGACCCCGATGACCAGTGGTCATCGAAGCAATGACCACCACTGGTCGATACCCTCTCACCCGCCGAAACCAATCCTTCCCTCCCCACTTTCCACCTCCAACTCCTCCTCTTACCCACAAAGCCCATTCACAGCCCCAATCAATGTCGAATTATGGGTTATTTATTGAATAATCAAAAAGGTATTATGGGTCAGACTGGCTGAGTAGCCTGCAGTGGCTCACAATAGAGAAATAGAAGGTAGTGGTGGTGGTGGTGGTGGTGGTGGTGGAGGGGGGTGGGGACTATTTATCAGCCTAGCTGCCATGCATGCGTTTGAAATTAGGGTAATCAGCTGGCATGTAAACAGTAGGCCCAGCAGCTGGCTGCCAGACAGCTAGGCTATTACTCACTCGCCACTTATCACCACTGATGTGTGTGTGTATGTGTGTGTGTGTGTGTGTGTTTGCACGTGTGCATGCATTGGTTAGACAGAGTAGGCATTTAGGGATTGGTGATACGTTTTATTGCGGGGGGGATTGTGTGTGTGTGTGTGTGTGTGTGTGTTTGAGCTCGTAAGTGTTATGTAAGTCAGTGTCGGATCATATTTAACTTGTAGGGAAAGGGAGCATGTAGTGGTTAGCACTGTTGCCGCTGGTGCAGCATGAAGAGTGAAGAGCATGTTCTCCCCGTGTGTGTGTGTGTGTGTGTGTGTGTGTGTGTGTGCATGCGCGGGTTTTCCGCGGGTTCTCCGGTTTCCTACCCACAGTCAGATTTGGGGATTAGGCAAATTGGACACTCTAAATTGACCATGAGTGTGAGAGTGGATGGTTGGATGTGTCTCTGTGACGGACTGGCAATCTGTCCAGGGTTGTACCCCTGCCTATCGCCCGATGTCAGCTGAGCACCCCCCCCCCCCCCCATGAGGAGGATAAAATGGTAGAAAATGGACATTCTTTTTGTGGCAAGGAGCCAAAAACTGGAAGTTAGCATCAACATAAACTTGGAGGCACTATTTGAACACATATGCAACATTGCCAGCTGTCGCTAAACACCAACTACCTATTCAGCGATGTGAGGGTAAGTTGCTTGCCCAGAGACACAATGACATGTCAACTGGAGGAACCAAGGATCGACCCTCTGGTTGGAAGACGACCCACTCTGTACCCACTGTTCCACAGTCGGCTTCATAGGAGAGTAATATATACTCGGATTTACTATAAGCCAGACTTATTTTTTGCGACTATAGTACAATTTGCTAACACCTAGGACTACACTAATATGTGGATGGTGTGTATGACATCACACACTGTCTGTCCTGACAATGGTGGCATGACCACACAGGGGAAAAGTATTCATAATCAATGCAGAGAATTGTAAGGGGTTAAGATCTGAAACCCAAAGTCCCGAGGCCACTTGTAAACTAATCTTCGAGGGCAGCCCTCGTGTTAGAGGTCAACAGACATCGTTACAGCTGGTGTGCGGGGGGCAGAGGAGAGGGCAAGTCTGCACATGTGTGTGTGTGTGTGTGCGAGTGTGTGTGTGTGTGTGTGTGTGAAGGGCAGATGAGAGGGCAGGGTCAGCCGCTGTGGGCAGATCGTCTTTCACTCCAGAGCTTTGGCCTGTGAGGATTGGATGCAGGGAGAGTGGAAGGCTGTTTCTGACAAGGAGGGCGAGAGAGAGCAGACGAAACCTGATTTGTGTTTTTTTTTTTTTAAAACAACAAACAAGCAAATATGTATGAAAAATGGCAAAAAACACCTTGGTCAGTGGTTTTCATGCCATAATTTGTGATTGATGGGGAAATATAAATAGTTATTGTTTAGCCTCTGGTGTTCATACACCGTGTATATTTGACCATTAATGTTCTAGAATTTACTGTGTTGATCTTAGAGGAAACTGTGCATCCCATTCTTCAGTGATGAATTATGTTTGCTATAATGCAATGCTATTCAACTTAAGGCCCGGGGGCCAGAACCAGCCCTTCAAGCAATTTGGACCGACCCGTGGCCCATTAACCCATAAATAATGCATTATTAAAAAGCCAATAAAACTGTAGCGTTGCCTATTTCTGGCATTTTGCGACACTTTGTGATACTTTGCGTCCCTTTTGTGAAAATAATAGTACAGCTGTAATTGTAGGCGGCCTATGTATGTACCAGAATATTTTGCACAAAGCGCTAAATGTAGTAATTGTACCTGAATATTATTGGTACTGTTACTTATATTTCTGCGAAAATAGCCTTTTGTTGCCATTGCACCTTAATGTTGTTTATATTGTAACCTCTAGTTTTGTAAGAGCCAGTTGTGACTGTTTTACCCAAATGTTGGTGGTACTGTAACTGTAACCTTTTTGCACTATACGTAAATAGTATTGTACCTGAATGTTGGTGGTTTTGTTACTTACCTTTTTTGCACAAAACTAGCAAAACTTTATTTCAATAAATAAGTGCTAAATAATTTATAAAATTGTGTATCTATTTGTCTCCACTTACTGTACAGCCTTCTGAAAAGCTGGCCCTCTGGACATTTTAGTTGAATAGCCCTGCTATAAAGTAGAAGCAAATAAAAGCATTCCGTGTCGGGCCAGGTCACTGAGGTGGCAACAATTCATCAATGAATTGATCACAAATCCATTACTAAATTAATCATGAACTAATTTGATCATGAATTTACCCATTTGAGTGATTTTCTTCATTAAAAAGCTTCTTAAATGTGAATAATATGTGGATTTGTTTGTGTGCAGCTCTATCAGTACATAAATATAACTGTGTGTTCATGCCGACTGAGGTTAAAGCTGCAGCTCCAGTCTCTCTGTCCCCATGTATTAAACAAAGTGGCAACTTCCCTTAAACAGCCCTATCAATGCGGCCCACTGATGGACTCTATAATTTACAAACCAATCGAGTCAGGAAGGGGTCGAGAAGGAGGAAAGGAAGAAATAAAGGAAAAGAAATCAGAGATAAAAATAATTTTTATTCTATCCATCCACCCTTCCCTGTATCTGCCCATCTATTTGCTTTTAAGAGTTCTGTACTGTCGACATTTATTGCATGTTGCCATATTTTCATCCCTCAAAAAGAATTAGAAAAGCCAATGTTGGGGTGGGGTAAGTGAATTAGGATTGGTTTTTGCCTCCCCTGGCCACAGAGGAAGGTAGGGTTACCCACAATAAGATCAGAATGAGACCAATTTTGTTTCTGTTGCCATTCACAACAAACAATGGGCACCTAAAAGCCCTGCAGCATCTGTGGCCTCGCTCAGGCCAAAACACACATGATGGCCCCCGGGTCGATAGACGCCGACAGCTAGATGGACGAGTGGAGTCGCTTGCCAGAGCGCACACGCACGCACGAAGCGGCCACACATTTACGTCGGCAGACAAGCTCACGCGATTTTACCCTGATAGCTGTGAGCTGCCTGGAACACTAGTTAGCGGTTTCTGTAAAAGTGGCCTGAGTGCTTCTGAAGACACCGATCATATCAGCGAAAAGAGGAGAATAGAGGCTTATCGACTCAGAGAGGGTGACGGACAGGGAGAGAAAGAGGGAGGGAAGGCGAGTCGGGATTGGCGGTCTTGTCGAGGTAACAAATACTGTAGGTGATCTAATCACGAGGCATTACAGTGACAGACAGGCCGTAATCAGAGGTTACTATTTGGGGATTTAGAATGGATATATGGATGCTAAAATAGATTTGTTTCTTCTCTTCCCTTATAACCAGCAAAGAAACTTGCATTTTTTAATGCTTTACAGCCAAGCTGATTTTGATTAATTTAACCGAATTTCTAATCAACAAATGCCACTTCAAAAAACAATGTACTAATTTAATTTTCCAATTTAATATCATTTGTTGACATATTTAATTTTCCTGAAAGACAAAAACATAATGTTTTTTTAAGGCCTTTGAGGCCTCGAGTTAAAGGTGCATTATGTAATAAATCTAAAGCAACTGGCCATAAAATCCTCCTAATATGTCACAGAGACTCAGGAATAATGTTCATATAACAAACTGAACTCACCAACAACAACAGTACAGACAAAATATTTGCATTAAAAAATATATTTTGCAGACTGTAAATGATGTTTATGTTTTGAAATCATTGCAGTCAGTAGAGTCACAACTGTCGAGCAACCACGGGTTGCCAGTTATGTCAGAAAATGAAAGACCTATGTAGACCTAGGTATTTTGAATTTGATTGTAGTAACCGTTTTTGGCCACATTCTTACATATGGCACCTTTAAAATCCATATTTAACTTAAGCGCAGGTAATCATTTTAATAATATTTATTATTAATAATAATAATTAAACACTTATTTACACCTTATGTGATTCATGTCATAATAGAGGTAGAATAAGGTGTTATTAACACAAGGTGCTTAAAGGTGTGACTTAAACGGTTACTACATTCAAATTCAAAATACCGAGGTCTTTTAGGTTTAGTTTTCTGACGTAACTGGCAACCCGTGGTTGCTCGGCAGCTGAGACTCTACTGACTGCAATTATTGGTAGACGGCGGTAGGTGGCGCCACATGCCAAAACATGATTTCAAAACATACATTTGCAGTCTGCAAAATATTGTTTTTACTGCAAATATTTTGTCTGTACTGTTGTTGTTGGTGAGTTCAGTTTGTTATATGAACATTATTCCTGAGTCTCTGTGACATATTAGGAGGATTTATTTTGACAAGTTGTTTTAGATTTATTACATAATGCACCTTTAATGATTACAAGTACAGGGCTAGTATGCAACTTACATATGTTAGTAAGCACCTAGTTAATGGTGAATATTTGTTCCCTCATCTAAAGTGTGACCAAACTTGTGACAATAAGGAAAAGGCATTGGTTAAATACCTACTGTAAGTATGAATGCCGTACACAGCAGCATGACCTCACGCTGCCCTCAGCTAAAGACATTAGGATATACGCGGCGGTGTTGCGACAAGGTCACCCACGGTGCACCTCCACACACACACACACACACACACACACACACACACACACACACACACACACACACACACACACACACACACACACACACACACTGAGTCAGAAAGTCCCGGGTCCCCTGGGCGAGCCATTAAAGAAGCTTCCCTCTCAGGTCGCCTCTCATTACAGCCCATTAGTCAGGTGCATTTGAGAGAGAGTGTAGGGTCACCCTTCACTGGCGAACAAGTGGGGTAACAGAGTTAGAGAGAGAGATAGAGAGACAGGAGGACAGACCGAGGGAAGGGGGGGTGCTCTGTTTACACCTGCCCACTCACACATGTACACACCCCGGGGGTATCGATTGCAACCGCCGTTTCACCTTTGCCTCGGTGACCTCCCCAACGATGTGTTTATTTACTCCAAATGCACACGTTTGACACACGCTGCCTGTCACACTATAGCCGACGGGGGCATTACGGAGGCTTGAAGAACGCTGATTTGGATAACCTTTAGCACGCGGGGCAACTTAGCCCGACCCTTAAATCATACAGTTATTTTTTTTAGCTATGTTTCCCCCCCTGGAGGTGGAGGAGATATAAACTTATGGAAGGAGGAAGGGAAGTGGGGTGGAGAACTTTATCATTCTCAATGGTAATAACATTTTCATATCAATAATTGTTCTCATCACCAATCCAAACCTGTTCTTTGTCTATGTCTGACTTTTCAAGGTGATGATCTAAATCATTGGTTCTCAAAGTGCGGCCCGGGGGCCAATGGCGGCCCGCAGAAACATTTCTGGCGGCGCGCAATGAATTACAGTTGATAGTTTTAATCCAGGAGCTACTAAGCTTGTTAAATGTTTATTGGACATTACTGGATACAGACCAATAAGTGTAAACAAAAATACTGGGTATTTACCTGGTTTCTATATGGTGAATCTGAGTGTATTATTGGGTTATAAGCTGGTAATAAGCAGGTAGCTACAGCCCCCAATTACTAGCTATTTACCCAGTAAATATATGGAAACAGAAATGTGTTACTTGGTATTAACCTGTAATTAGAAGGTAAGATCAATGGCCAAAATACTGGGTTATTACCAGTAAATTATAAAGCGTTATTATATTAATGCTTAAATTACATTATATTAGCGCTTATATTACTTAACACTTAACTGTAGAACTGCAATCTGGTCATTAAAATGATTACAAATGGAATTTATTTCTGTTTTGTTCCTTTTTTTTTCCGTTTGGCGGCCCTCAGTCCAATGTTGGGTTCCTAAATTGGCCCTTGGGTATCAAAACTTTGAGAACCCCTGATCTAAATGATCTAAATATAAACTACCTGGTGCGAGGTTTGACCTCTTCTGAAGAAGTTCCTGTTTATCAGCAGACGGAGCCTGACTTTCCACACGTACTCCTTCACTTTCTGTGATAACGTTACAACACAAGGTGGAAGGGTCTTAAGACACGCCACATAGACTTTTACGAGTCTGCCAACCCCCTGATGAACTTTACCTCGATCCGCTGCGTGCGCAAGAAAGTAAAAACATATTGCTGTAATAAAGAAGGGCATAGAGTTTGACCCCTCGCGTCGCTATAACACAATATAGTTCCACTGATTGAACTAATATTTAATGAGCTCCTTTAAGAGTATTATGTAGAGCATATATGAATATATGAGCTTTGGTGGATAAATCAAACCAATCATGACCCTAATTAATCGATTGATACCATTAAATTAAGGTTTTTCTCCCTCTTTATGTTATTTTAAGGTGAGAAATGCATTTTTGCATTTACACATTCCCTTTGACAATCAAACTCGATGTTTTAGGAACCAGGATAAAGTGATAAAGTGGATAAAGTGACCTCTATTTATGTCTCCACCACTGCAGGGTGCATCTGGCAGGTTAGCTAGCACCTAAAAGCTAGATTAGATTAGATTACATGAGTATTTGTGCATTAAACATGCATACTATTGTGCGTGCATGCATGCAGAATGTGTGAAGTGTGTGAGTTGTCAGCCAGCCAGGGCGTCCAGAGTGATTTGTAGTAAAAAAAAATTTAATGGGGGATCCATACATATGTCTCTGTGTCAGTTTTATGACAGCGTTTATACACGGCAGGCCCCGCCATGCCAGCCCGGACTACAGTCAGCCAGGGCACAGATACTGTTCAGCACACACACACACACACACACACACACACACACACACCCACACACACACATGGTGTCTCTTTTTGTCACGATCTCTTTTAGCGGCGCCACAGGGACCAGTACTGTCGCAGAACTGTCAGTGCTGGGTGCTCGGGGCCCTAAATGAAGACATCAAGCGCTCTCATCCCGCGCTGTAATAAAACCCAGTCAACAAGCCCCCGCCGCGGGCCACGCGTAATGGGCTTTTTATTTCCGTTTGGTCGCCCCAGCCTACAGAATTAAAGCCCAGTTTGGTGAATGGAGGACAAAAGTGGCCTCAAGGTCACTGGTAGAGCTGGAGGCTTCAAAACCATAGAGTATAAGCACTGGTAGAAGTCGTTAAAAGCATGCAAATTAAACAAATGGGATAGTGGATGATTTTTGCAATTGTACAGTCAACGTTTCAGATGGATGACTGCATTTTAATCTGAAAATGAACCAGTATGCTGAGCTGGAAAGTAGCATCTGCTATTTCAACACAACTAAATGAAGTGAATTTCTTTATTTGACTGAGAATGTGGCAAAAACATCCACTCATGCTCATGCTCATGATCAATGTGAGGGTTTTCATTTGGGGGTGGTGGAGTGGTTCCAAAAAGGTTCTTAGTCCGACCCTGGTTCCACTTAAGTCTCACAATCCTGCAGGATGGCGTCGGGTGAATTTGAGACGATTGTCAATAGTTGTTAGTCTTTGAACATTGGCCATGTGTTGGAGGGGTGAGCAGTCCAGGGTGTACACAACTCCAACGTCTGATGCTCTTAATGCAAGCGGTACAAATCATAGATGGGATTTTATGTATTCAATTGTTGAAGACGTGTTCTGCAAGGATGTTGAGAGAAAATCTGAATCTGCTGCCTTCCTCTGATAACTTTACATGATCGTATGGAACAGTCTACCTAGTAGGAAACATACATAGACTTTTTGTAACATTAGAATACCGATATCCAGCTCAAAGTTAGTAGTCAAACTAATTGGCGGTGCAGTTAAGCAGCAGGCAAACTCTGCTCTGACCCCGCTGATCTCATTTAACCCACTTGCTCCATTTAGGAATGGACAGGAAGTAAATGATCTCCGTCGCAAAGGTCAGGGGTCAGCTCATGTTGTTGTGTCGCAGCAGAATAACTGCTGCCCCGTGTCAAAGACACGCCGCGTTGTTGTGTGTGAGAACAGGATGCGCTGTGCGGTGGTATTCAGTAATGAGAGGAAAAAACAACAGAGGAGCAGGGACAGGTGTCCAGTTAAGTTAGGATTACCACAACACACACACAACACACACACACACACACACAATGCTCTGGAGAATCATTTGAGTGTTTTTTCTTCTGATTTGATGAGTGATCTTCTTCTAATTTAATAAAGGTGTATTTTAGCACTGTTATTAATGTCTTAGTATGTCTACATTTAAAGGTGCATTATGTAATAAATCTAAAGCAACTGGCCATAAAATCCTCCTAATATGTCACAGAGACTCAGGAATAATGTTCATATAACAAACTGAACTCACCAACAACAACAGTACAGACAAAATATTTGCATTAAAAAAATATTTTGCAGACTGCAAATTCATATTTTGAAATCATGTTTTGGCATGTGGCGCCACCTACCGCCATCTACCAATCATTGCAGTCAGTAGAGTCTCAGCTGCCGAGCAACCATGAGTTGCCAGTTACGTCAGAAAACGAAACCTAAAAAACCTCGGTATTTTATTTTGAATTTGAATGTAGTAACCGTTTTTGGCCACATTCTTACATATGGCACCTTTAATGTTCAACCACCTCTAATTTAGATGGACCATCATAACTGTTGTGTATGCCACGCAGAGGACAAAGCTGTATCATTTCCTACTGGATCTGCATCCTTGTCTTAATAAAAAGATGATATCTAAGACTTTGTGTGCTGGCTTCAGCTAAGGAACATCATAAAAGTGGGTCAACTTCTGCCTGTCAGGTCTTTCTCCCCAAAAACCATTGCTTGACCTCACTACTACACGTCAGATGAATGTCCACATTTAAGGATAAGACTTATGGGTGCCATGTCTCAGTGTCCTTACACGTTCTCCAGTCGGAGGGGTCAATAAAAGTTGACAGTTTAAAACAACACTAAAAGAAAGACACGGCCACGGCAGTTTTTCATTGACAACTAGACAAAGACGCGATGCACCATTGAGGAAGTGGCTAACCATCACTGAAGTACTTAGTGAATGTCGGACTGATAACTCCTGCTCGACTCCCTTTTAGGCGATACTTTACTTAATTGAGTGTGAAACCTTTATCACTATCAAGACAGAGAAGGGAGACGGAGGATGCCGGTGGAGGATGAAGGAGAAGACAGCAGAGAGATGAAAGAAGAAGAGCACAGGAAAGGTGAAGAAAGGGAAAGAGGAGGTGAATGAGTGTCCCCCTCACCAGATGGAGTGGCCATATAGGCAGGTACCCTCCAAATGAACCTCCACCCCTCCCCTCATGTTAACCCCCATCCCCTCCACCCAGTATACTGAACCCCACCACTCTGTCATGCTATTACCTCCCTGTCTCTTTCATTATCTGCTGTGAACTCTGGGTAACCTCATCGTGGCCATTCTTTATGTCACGGCCCGCAACGCGAGCCGTGATTTAGGCCCATCCAGTCCACCTAATTTGATTTCATCATCACAGGGGCGCGGCGAGAAATAAGGGGGGGGGAGGGTTATGTTGTGGGAGAGGAGATGGGGAAGACAGGACAGGGAGAGGGAGAAGAAGGTGGAGGTGGAACATGGGGGAGAGAGAGAGAGAGAGAGGTAAGGAAGGGGGTCACCTAAGTAAGCCATAGCCGGACGACTTGAAGAGGCTAATAAAGTAATTAAGGCCTTCGTTACATGGCCATAATATTCACCCTAAAACACTGATAACTATTATTGGACCCAATCATGAGCCAACATTAATAGTTCTCTCCTCTTATACTGTACCTCTCAACTATGTGAACCACAAAGTACACGAGACAAGTCTTGTTTTTGGAAATGCTTGTGTTCAAGTTCACGTAACAAAGCCATCCAGCTAAGGAGGAAGTCAGGTGATGATCGATGCTGTCCACATCCTGTAGGAGGTCAGGATGAACTGATGGTTCTGAGAATGCTGCCGAGGTTTCTTTTCACCTTGATTGTTATTGTTGTTTTACCACACTCTTAGAAATAAAAGTGGAACCATATAAGGTTCTTCGGCTTGTCCTCATAGGAGAACCCTTTCGGAGGGTTCCACTAAGAACCCTTTTAAAACCCTTTATTCAGGAAAGGGGTTTTAAAGGGTTCTCTGGATCAAAATGGTTCTTGCTGAAACCATTAGTGTTACCAAGAACCCTTGAAAAACCCTTTCTTCAGCCCTTGTAGAAGGACACTTTTGGAACCCTTATTTCTAAAAGTGTAGAAGAAGTTGTCTTTTTTATTCAAACTATGATGTTTCCTTAAAGGTTTAAGAATTAGTCATGAAAGTGTATCAAATAGATGACTCTCTTCACTCTCTTGACTTCTTCACCCATCCCCTTCCCAAGTACATCCGGGAACTACGGTGGCCTTCGGTTTGCATTGTTAGCTTTCATTTCAGAATGGCTGCTAAAACGATTATGTGCTGTAAAAATATGCAGCAATTACACACTAATACAAACGTATTGATGCGTAGTGGATTACATTTCTGCCAAAATGACACACGGAGCCTTTAACTGGTCAACTGCTTTAGCGCCTAAGCCCATAACCAAACATCAACCACAGAGATGTCATATAATTGAACACACTTATTTAAATTAATAGATATTTCAACATTGTACTAAATAATACAGATTAGCATCGAAGGCCTCAAAACCAGTCTGGCCTTTGACCTGAGGCATCAGCAAGTCTTTCCTGGGGATCTACTTCCTGTTCTCTGGAATGGACCAAAACAGGACCATAGAGGGAAAAAAAAAGTTGTTGGTGCCACGTGAGGGAGCTGATTTACGTACCTAAAGAAGTGGACAGGTATAAGAGGTAGATCATAGAAGATTGATCGAGTTTCTTGGGAGCACGCACACACACATATTTTCCATTTATCTGTCATATAATTAAACAAAATCTCTGGCGAGTCACTTAAATGACAATCAGTCAACGCAGAAAGGGAAAAAAAAAAACCTGACACTCCACGCAGCTGCCGATATATGCTGCTGCTACCAAGTGATTACACTTACAACTTAAAAAAAGTGTTACACACACACACACAGATGTGTACCCTCCTCTGTTTGACACACAGACGCAGACGCTGTCATTGCGGGTAATCATCAGCCATTAGGATACATGGAGGAAAAAGACAACAAAGCAAAGTGTCTTCATTGCCAAACCAGCTATTATCTTTCACTCAATACGCCATAAAGGAAAGGAGGGAATTTAGAGAGTCTGCGACGTTAAGGCCATATATGTAGTTAACTTCCAGTCGAGCATCAGATGAAATTACGTTACGTCTTTGTTAGCCTGTTATGGCGAAGAGGAGGAGGAGGAGGAGGAGGAGGGTGGAGACAGAAGACAAAGAGACAGAGATGATTCTCTTCCTGTCGCCGTTTTCTCTCCCGAACGCTTCAAGTTGCCAACGAGATCGTCACTAACACAAACTGCCAGCTTGAGTTTGACTCCATGTCAGAGTGAAACAAGGCATTTAATTCAACCTAATATAATATGCTGTATACAAACCAACTTTGGAGGGCGACGCTAAATAAAAAAAAATAAAAAATAGACACCGACTGAATACGAGATGCTGATTGAATGCAAATCTATAGGTAGTGACATCAGTATTTGGCGGTGAAAATAGGAACCATCTATCAAAGTCAGAGGCGAGGAGAAAACGCCTCTTCACTCCTCAATATCACTCTTTGACGGGAACTACATGGTAATGCGTAACGATCGCTTCAATGCGATTATTTTCCAGAGGAGGGAAAAAAAATAAAAATAAACAGCCGTGTGTTTTCATAGCGTTTGAGAGTGTTTGAGTGTGTGGAGAAAAGTCAATCCAGACACTTTTACAAACCTCTCCTGTTCCTGAGAGGAGAGGGTTCATGCTCCACACACACACACACACACACACACACACACACACATTGACCAGTCATCCGTGGTCTTTTATTTGTGTTGTGTTGATGTCTATGGTTTATACAGTTGTGCCATATTCAGTTGATGAAAACTGAAAATGACATCGTTTTAAAGTATTTTCCATTAACACCGCTTTTTCAAACATCCGGGTTTTATTCCGTATACTTCCATTATTAGACTTTGCACACAGAAATGAAATCAGTCCAAAAATAAACAATATAAAAATCTTCAGTCAGGGTTTGAGTTGTCACTTGAGAGAAGCGTCATGCCAAAAAACACTAAAGAAATCAGTTTAGATTTGAGGGGGAAAAAAAGGATTGTTGACGCCCACAGAGCAGGAGAAGGATCTACAAAGTTATTAAAGTGTTTCCGAGTGTCACGAAGGAGTGGGAGTGCGTTGGTTTTTATGGGGAATAAAAGTCAAATAATGGAAGCATCAAAACTAAAACTAGGATGTTTGAAAAAGCTGCGTTAAACAACACTTGGGAAATTCAACTATTACCAATTGGTGCGTGTGCAAAAAGGACTAATTCTCCCACAGGATGAATTGAATCAATGGCCGGTGTGCACATAACACAGGGGAAAATCAAGACATTTGCACTCTTACTCTGCACTTTTTTTTAGTCGTAGTTCCATATTTTAGTGTCTTTAATGTCTTGGTGACCACAATTAATTATAATAATGAACAAGAATAAAGGAAGGATTCTTGGTAACACTTTAGATGAGGGAACACATATTCACCATTAACTAGGTGCTTACTAACATGCACATAAGTAGCATGCTAGCCCTTTATTAGTAAGCACGTATTAACACATTATGTAGGAAAAATCTTAATTCATCTCGTAATATAGGTAGAATAAGGTCATGTAGAATAAGGTGTTAATACGTGCTTAAAGATGACTAATGCACCTAGTTAATGGTAAATATGTGATCCCTCATCTAAAGTGTTACCTGATTCTTTTAGGTGTACACAACCTTTACCTGTTTGCATTTCCATTATTATTACGGGAGCGCAGATTTGCCGAAAAAAATAATCCGTCTTTGTCGAGAGAGGCATCGCTGCCGCAGCAGCGGAGCAGACAGCCACGACGTGACACTTCAGTGGCGACTAAATATTTAATCAGAGCCAGTTGTTTTTCTGCCAGGTTATGCCTCCATCTGGGTAGCAGCCGAGTGTGAGCCCATGTGTGTTTCTGTGACCTCAAAATGAAGGAATTAAAATAAAGGCCCGTCTGCATTCCTGTCTGTCTCTCTCTCTCTCTCCGTCTAATTCTCTCACACCACTAAGTTTCTTTGCTTCTCCTGGCATCAGCTCCACCGCCGCTGGAACGCCAAAGACGCCGTATGTTCAATTCACTGAACGCGATGACGTCACCGATGACGCATGAGTCACTGTGTACGTGTGAGGGCAAAAATCAGTTGCTGTAATTAAAGTCAACGTGTTTTGTAATTTGTAATAACATGATAACATGAAAATTACAAGATTTTTGGTAACACTTTAGATTAGGGAACATATATTCACCATAAACTATTGGTGCTTACTAGCATATATAAGTTGCATACTAGCCCTTTTATTAGTAATCATTAAGCATGTACATTATTCTACCTCTATTACGACACAAATTTTTCCTACATAAGGTGTTAATTCATGCTTAATATTTACTAATAAAGGGCTAGTACTTAGCCTACGTATATGCATGTTAGTAAGCACCGAGTTAATGTTGAATATGTGTTCCCTACACTCTTAGAAATAAGGGTTCCAAAAGGGTCCTTCTACAAGGCCTGAGGTTCTACCTGGAACCATTTGCTTCTGAAAAAGCCTTTTCCCTGAATAAAGGTTTTTAAAAGGGTTCTTGGTGGAACCCTCCAAAAGGGAGCCAAAAAGGTTTCTCCTATGAGGACAACCTGAAGAACCTTATATAGTTCTACTCGGCACTTTTATTTCTAAGAGTGTAATCTAAAGTGTTAACCAATGTTTTTTTTCAGATTTGAGGACAAATTAAAAACAAGAGAACAAAGCACATGCAAGACAGAGTAAAAAAAGCAAAAAAAGCAACAATATTAGGGACATTACAGAGCAACATATGGCCTGTATTTCAACATCCAGCCTCTCTGAAACCATGTAATGATCTTTCACGGCACCACAAGATGACCATAAATCCAAAGTCACATTATTCTCCACCACAGTAATTATGCGAATAGCATGCATGTCAACAGTTACATGCAAGTGTGTGTGTGTGTGTGCGCGCGTATGTGGGTGTAGAGTTTTTTAATACCGCCGAGCAACAGAGAGAAACCTTGTTAAATCCAAGTCGGGAACAGACACACTCTCCACGTAACCGCAAACTCCCTCCTCCTCCTCCTCCCTCTGCGCCTCCCTCCCTCTGCTTACTGTGGTGTAAACACAGATTGTTAGGTTAGGGGTTAAAAGTGTTGTGCTTAGATTCTCTCGGCACTAATCTAATTTCTCCTCTCTTTGCGCGTCTATATTTATTTGGTTTTGTCAACACTCACGTCTCCTTCTCTCCCTTCTCTTTCTCCCTCTCCCTCTCTCTCGCTCCCCTCCTCTGCCAGTTGCATCGATCGCTGCTAATGGATTGGCTCTGATTCCGGAGACGTCTAACATGCTTTCCTATCCTCTTATTTTCACCCGGGGAAATCAATGAGGAAAGGCCTGAAAATTTAGACAGGATCGGGTTTTAAGGAATCTACAGTGAGACAAGGCCCACCGGAGTGTGAGGGAGAGGAAAAAGAGAGTGTGTGTGTGTGTGTGGGTGAGATGCACATGTATGACATGACCACATGAAGCACACCGCTGTCCACGCAATGCAAACTGTTTACTGCAATTATTGTATTATTTCTTCATCTAGAAAATATCAGAAAATTGTGGTAAATGATAAAGCCGGCATATGCAATTCTCAAAACAGCCGGTGATCAATTCATTGTACGAGTATAAGTTGAATTATAAAGTGCACCGGCTTCTTTAATGACGTCACAATCAAAGCCTGTTTTGCAGCATCTGCTGCAGAATCTGCTGCAAAACACCAAACAATCTTCATTTATAATATACTGCACCTCACGACAGGATTTACAGCAGCTCTAAAACCTTTATTGTTCGTGACACTGCGATCATTTCCCTTTTTTATGTGCTGGAGCCTCACCTGTGACCGTGCATTAATTCCTACGTTTTATTATTAAAGTGGTCAAAGTTATCACTCGATTATTACCGCAGTGCACATTTTTTTTGGAGGTGAAGTGACAACAGAGTTTTAAAATAAAGTTGAGGATTATACTTCAGAATTTGACTGCTATTTACAAAATGCTAATCATTTTTAGATCATCTAGATAAACATTTTCGGTAGTGCTGGGTAGGTTATCGCGTTAACAGCGGTTTAACGGCGTCAGCGTTAACGCAAGGCGCGTTTCCATGACGACTGACCGGAAAAAGACGCTCGTGACGTCATGTTTGCATGCCGCGGCACCAGAGTCCAGGCACCTCTTACCAGTTAGCTCCATTAGCCGTGCTAGCGCCTTTTAGCGCCGGTTAGCGCGCCTACAGTCGAACTGGAGCGGTCTGTTTATTAAACGAAAAGAGCAGCGCTACAAATAACCAACGTACCGTAACGTGTTACTGCGTACGTGTGCCTCTGTTTTTTATAGTTTAGCGTTACTTTAGCGACTCATTTTAACAATCGGGAGTCACGTAAACATGACGTCACGCGCGTCCTTTTCCGGTCAGTCGTCATGGAAACGGGTCTTGCATTAACTAGTGCCCAGCTCTAATTTTTTGCTAACTCTTTAGATTAGGGAACACATATTGGCAATTCACAAGGTGCTTACTAACATGCATATAAGTCGCATACTATTCCTTTATTAGTAAAGATTAAGCACATGTAGGAAAAATCTGAATTCATGTCATAATAGAGGTAGAATTAGGTTATGTAGAATAAGGTGTTAAAAGAGTGTTTATAATTACTAATAAAGGGCTAGTATGCGACTTATATATGTTAGTAAGCACCTAGTTAATGGTGAATATGTGTTCCCTATTAATAGAGACTCAGTGATATTTCTGACCATGTATTGACTGTAAGGCCCCACACGTGCTCTGAACTACGGACAGCAGTTTGACATCAATTGATGAACAGATCATCCCACGGTGATACAGCAGCATCGCTCCTTTACGTCATTGCCTCGATCTCTCGTCTCTCGTGTCGCAAAAAACACAAGTGTGTGATCCTGCTCGACTACTTTGACCTTTAGTCACCGTGTGTGCGGCTAAATTTGCTAATATGACGGCAGAAATAAACACACGGGGACAAATAATGCTGCTCACACAACGGATGGTGCTGTGTTAAATCTGAGACGGCAATCGATGACCAATAAGGAGCGTGTGTGTGTGTGTGTGACATACAGGGGGCAGAAGGGCCCAGCAGGTTTGAAACTCTATCCTAGGGCCAGATCATTTATAAATGGGAGGATATTGATGAGTTCAGTGTGAGTGTGCGCTTATATGTGTGTGTGGGGGAGAGATTGTGTGTGTGTGTGCGTGTGTGTGCGTGTGTGTGTGTGTGTGTGTGTGTGTGTGTGTGTGTGTGTAGGTGGGAAGACATCAATGTGCTCCCTGCCTCTTCACACAGCAGAGCAAATTGGAGAAGTTGTCAGGAGTCACAACATGAGGGGCCAGCCAGGGGACGAAGACGGCTGCAGGCAGGAT